>NC_050607.1:5914570-6214570 GCF_013368585.1 Megalops cyprinoides
TATGTCTGGGTATATCCAGCTGTATAAATGGATAACATTGTAAAGAACTGTAACCTATGTAAGTTGCTTTGGATAAAAGCGTCTGCCAAATGAATAATTGTAAATGTAAATGTAAATGGGTATGTATGTCTTTAAGCCTGATTGATAGTAATATCAATATTGTATTTTAACATGTTATCTTTAATGCATTACATGTAGTAACTTGTACTGCGTAAATCATCCAGTCAGCAAGCCTGCTGCGCTCCCAGTCTGTGTGAGTAGGGATCTGTTACTGGAAGCACGGCCACAGTTTTGAGCAAGACCTGTGGACTTATAGGCATCCCTCTCTGGAGACGGACAGACCTCGCTGCTCTCTCGCCGTTCCCGTGATTAACGTGATGTACCTCCTGTGAAGCACACTCAGACGTACGGCTTTTGTGTTGTGCTGACGGCGACTGAGCAGTGAGTCAGACCTCCGCTGTGACATTTCGCTGTTTTTGATGCAAAAAAAAAAAAAACGAAAACGGGCAAGTGCAGCTTTTAAAAGCCTTGCTTGATTGTGTAACATACACTTCCAAACAGCTCCGTGATTTCAGCCTTCCTTTCTGCAATCAGGCCTGGACTGTGCTCGCCGCTGGCTGGGGAACAATGCCGAGGTGCTCTTAGCGAGGCTGAATCATTCTAACAATATGCAGCTTGGGGGCAGATGAATGCTAAATGATGAAATACACTGATCATTCATTAGCTCTCACACGCCTCATCAGTGTCACTGAATAAGACCTGAGCCGCCCTATTAGGACTACAGGCCTTGCGCACGTAACCCAAAAAAGCAAGGGTATGGTGTGTTTCACACCCAGCCGACCCTGCCTGAACTTACTGCATCCCTCTGTCGAAATGGACGCTGCTTGGCAGCCAGAAAAAGCTTAAAAAAAAAAAAAAAAGTTGTGTTGGCTCTGAGTCCAGGTTGTAATAAATATATACATGAAGACTTCAGCTCTTTCACATTTATGGTGCGTTAGCAGAACGGCCGGCCGCTGTGAGGCGTGATGGCGTTTCAGTAGTCCCGGCAGCGGGAAAGTTGCGGCTGGCATTAATTGCGCCGGCCTCGATGTTTCGCGCCGAGCAAAATGAAACGCTGCGCTGTTAATGAGCAGGCACAAGGACGCCATCCGTCTTGGCTGTCAGCGCTGCACCGGGCCCGCGTGTGCCCCCAGCCCCCCACCCCCACCCCCACCCCTCCTGCACACACACACACACGCACACACACACTTCCTCTTTAATTGCTTTGATCAGGCGCCAGAGGCAGGGGCGTGGGCCGGCCTAAAAACTCCTGCCAACAAAACAGGTTGACTGGAGACGGCCGCCCAAAAGGGTGCGCGTGGGTATGGGACCCGGGTCTGACCGAAGCCTGCAGTGACCTGACTCCATCGCACGCTCAGTCTCCCCTCGTGCCGGTCATGCCTGTTTGCTGTGGTCAGAAGACAGACCGGTTCTCCTTCCTGAGCGGTGTGAGCACTTAAGCATGCATGTCCTACATGCGTTCTGATAGAGACATCTGCTTCTGAGCTGAGTTTGATAGGTATTGGACGTACAAAATGATAATGAAAAATTACCTGATTAAACTAAAAATCACAGAAAAAATCGGAAAAAAGTGTAAAAGTATGGCAGAGGTTGCCACCCCACTGTTTCTCCATTGTTCATTTAGCTAAAATGCTTGTCTGACTAAGCCTGCCCAACATGGCAGCAGTATCCACAGGGGCGTGGCTCATGTGTTAACCAGAGCAAGCCTCAGCTATCAAACTCACTCAGGCTGCTGTGACACGCTTTTGATTCTCCTCTGAAATTCGAGGATATCGTCATTAAATGTCTCGCGTGCCATTCCTGAGATCAAAGTGCTCTGCATCTCTCCATCTCGCCTTTAATCCTGGTCCCGATCAGAGCAGCAGGATTAATCTGGAGAGCATCTTCTCTGGTGCGTCTACGTCACCATGGTTGAGCCACGTTCAACCTGGTCACCATTACTTGCCTGCCACACTCTGAAGTGAGGTACAAATTTTGCAATACTGAAATGATTACCCATACACATCATGCTGGTATGTATTCATCAGGCACACACAGGCAAATCATTATGTAGTCAGTAATGAGAAGCTGATGAAAATAAAAACTCTAATTAAAGGGAAACAAAGGTGTCTGTTTGTCCTGTAGAGTGCTGACACATTGCTGTGGTCTCTGGTAATCGGGTATACGCACTTCTCGTCTAAACAATATCAGCAGAAAGAAGCAGAAAGAAGGCATGACTAAGCAGGCCACATGCGCACACTGTGAGCTCAAACAGCAGGCAGTTGGTTCAGTCTCTGAGGTGGAAACACCGCCTCCTCTTGTGTACATGCATTTGCCGAATCTCCCTCAGAATGCAACAGGAAGCAGCTCATGGCAGCATCTCAACCCGGCAACTGAAAAAAACATAAGTGTAAATGTTTGTGTTTCGGTCGCAGTTCTCACACAGCTTAGTGCTGAAAAGCTCCCTTTGTGAGAGGCTGGGGAGGCCAATAGCATGAGCGCACAGCCCTCTTAGTTTCTACAGTATTTTAACACTGTAGGCTGCAGTAGATATCTGGATTCTTTTATTCCGGCACTTTCACATGGAGTTCAGTGGCTTTCACCTGTGAAATAGCTTTCTGCTTCTTCAGATCATTTCAATCAGAGCGGTGGCGGCGGCTTTCAGGCGTTCTCCCCATCAAGCGCTACATTCTGCTAATGATTCGACAAGCAGAGATACTCCACTGGCCCACGAGCCTATTGCCCCCCCTTTTGACAGGTGCTTTTGCGGAGAGGTATTCACATGCTGAAGTGCCAGGTTTGAGCGTGCATGAGGGGGGGGCTGGTGGGTGGGAGGGGGCATGTAATTGATTTTTTGACACTCGCTACCAGCAGTGCCAAAGTGGAATTCACAAATAACTGTCAGGATTCCGACTGAGCAGATCAGTGCCCAGGTGAATTATGGGATTGACTCCAGTAGCGCTGGCCCACTTCATATCTTACAGTCTGACAGGCCTCCCAGCTCTGAGCTCCCATGGCATGTCATCTGGAAATTCCAAACACCACAAGCTAATAAAAATGGTCAGGACGTTTCTTAATGGCAACTGCTCTGTACACCTCTATGGGTGGCTAAATAACTATAGCTGTTCCTTGAGGAGGCCGTACACAGCGAACTGCAACTTGGATTGGTGATGGCTGGGAACATTACTTTTGTGTACATTTTAGATCAAAGAACACATTGCGTGCAACATACACGGTTTTGTAAGTATACTGTATTTTCATGCGCAAGGCATAGAAATGTAATGGTATAACCAGCCATATGCAAATCAAATACAGAGAAAGTTTTTTCCAGGGAAGTCCTTTCGGACTCACAGTAGGTAAGTCTCAGGTCTGACCTAAACAAAAGCTCCTAACCACTAAACCACCCCCACTAACTTTCTGTTCTGCATGTTATTTCACTCAGAACAAACAACAACAGCATCTGCACTTCAACGTCCTCGAAAACGCTGAGTGGGAGTGTACCACGAACGCTGCAATCAACTTCAATAGACGCGTGTTTTATTAATGCAGGGTACACCTGGACCTGGACCTGATTTTCGGCAGCCGCTGGTCTTCTCATCGTTCGTGACGAGAGGAATAATTAAAAGAAAACACCCTTTGAACACTGCGTCTGTGGAGGAGCACGTGGAGATAACGCACAGTCCCGGGGTTTTAATCTGCAGGACAGTGACTTTAACATGGTTGACTTATCAAAGCCCTATCCATGGAGATCAATACCACATGCCACTGAATTATTCAAACTCGGTCCTCGGGCAAAATAAATAAATAAAATGCCGTTTAGATGACATCTGCATACTCCTGCATACTCATACATTCTATGCATTTAAAATGTATATGCTTAACATGAGCATTTGCGTTTCATTATGGACTTAAACGTATTGAGATACAATGCAGAGGCTTCCAGAGGGATACACAGATCACTTCTTTGAATCATTCGCGCAGCTAGGGAGAAGAAGTGGATTCCTATATGTGCAGCTACAAGTTTGATGATTTATTTAAAGAATCAGACTCTGATCTCGCTGAATTACAGAAAGTATGGGGGAGAGAGCAAGTGTTAATGTCATGCCTTAATTATAAGCGCTAGCCATACGACTCCCTGGCATGAGAGTTCCCTGAGGAATGCACACTCCGCGGCGGCTGAATCTCGGGCGGGCATCGCACTGCCCTTGGTTTAACGCCCGGTCAACCACATCCAAGCATAATATTCTTCAGAAAACCACATCAGACAAAGCAAAGCAAAAAGCCTATATGAACTTATTAATACCAGCAATGGAGAAATAGAGCATTATAGTCAAAAACGGTATTTATACGACTCATGGATATCACCATAATACATCTACTTCAGACAGCGTCTCCCAACATAGCGCAAGCTTCAGCTGAATCACCTTGTTCCACCAGAGCGCTACTGTTAATGTAAATTTAACAGCGAAGGAAAAGCCTACGCGACAGTGAACATGCCCGCTATTACTCCATACTTGCAAGCTATTACTAAAAAAGTCACAAAGAAGCATTGGCAACAATCTCTGTTTTCGATGAGTGTTGCAGAACAAATGAAAACATTTCGAATGTGCAGTAGTACTGTTGTTTTTGTACATTAGTTTTTGGGGAGTTGCAAGCAGCCCAGCGAATTGCTTCTAGTCCCAGTTGCTTTATATAGCCTAGACGGGAGAGAATTTATACCGAAGCAATTTAATAATACCACGGGCACAAATAAAAAACAAATTGGGAATGTAGAATAATAGGAGCACTTACCTGGAATGTGTAATACCTTGTCCCGTTGGGCGGATGCACTTTCGGGGAGCTTGTCCCCGTACTCATATCTGAGAAAATCATGTCTCCTTCGATGCAATCCAAAAGTAGACAGATGCAAACCGCCGGCTTGTACCAGCTGCAAATCCGTTGCCTTACGTTTAGCAGGAGGTTACAGAAAACTCGAACCTGCCCAGCGCGACACGATGAGACGACACTTTTGGCACCGTGCGCCTGCCCACATCGGTGGCTTAACAGACGGGCGACGGCGACAAAAGAAAAGGACGGGAGACACCCGTTCCCTCCCTGCTTAAACAAACGCGCTGAATACGACGGGACCGCAAAGCTCGCGCTACCGATCGTCCGAGCGAAAACTCAGCGCGCCGCACCGGGTCCTCGGGCACTGGACGCTGCACGCACGGACACTGACGGCGACGCGGTCCAGCCCATCTGTTCGCTCAGATAATCGCCTCCTTCTCCCACAGCCTTTCACAAGTGATTATGCAGAGCATCAGAGCCCAGCTAACCAATAACATATTGCTTCTTGAGAGCGGGCGGTGTGCGTGCTTAGAAGGGAACACTCTTCCCGTCGGCTGTTGGCTACGGTGACCGATGCCAACATTCCTGAGATCTTTATTTCCTTCTGGAACGCAGGAAGGAGTCTGCACAGTTTGCACTCCATCTCATGGGTACAGTAAAATGCACACTGTTTTGCACACTACTTGGAATACAAGTAATTCCATTGTTTTTTTAAGTGGAACACAAGAGTGATTTCAACACGCCACCCGTTCAACACATCCTGTTATGCAGTGTTATCTATAAACTATGCTATAGTATTTCCTACATTACTTGATTACACATATATACCCGTTTGTTTAATGTATGCCACCATCGGATACGTGTGCGACATCTGACGCAGATGCCAGATCAGGTCTCAGCACGGTGACGCCTCTGAACGGTCTCACCAGCGCGCGACTCATCGCTTCACCTGGGAGTCATCTGGTTTCACAGGGCAGTAAGCAACCGTTGAGCACGCTTCCAGAAACGGAACAGTGGAGGAAAAACAATTCACCTCGTCCTTTATGGGAATATGTGAATATACCCCAGGTCACCAGGAGTAGGCATGTATCAGAAACAAAAAAAACGATCATTTTCATAGATTCCGATTCTCCCGCAAGTGACGCATATTCTGCACACGTCCAACAAATCAATCAACTTTACAATCTAGATAGTTACAGTCATATGACGTTTTACATTGAACTTTTTCCACAGTACGAAATACCACAGCACTGTATCTATGTGATGCAATTTTGCCAAATAGACCATCACAGGTTATGATGGAGGTCATAGACAAATAGGCAAATGAGCTCATGTAAACCTGCTTTCCAAATGCCTAATTAAGCTTCAATGGCTCCAATTATTCAACCAGTTCCAAAGCCATTGCAAACCCCTGTCATCCAGTTTCAAGAATGCCTTGGCAATGGCTTCTGTATTGATTTTTCAGCCTCCATGCCTGCTCTAGCCTATAAAAGTGAGCTTCATCCATTTACAATGAATACGGACCTGAACGTGCTTTTAGGGAGCCTTTTATAAAAAGAGGGTCCTTTAGCTCAGTTTCCACACAGGAAAATGGGGAATGGTGCGGCTGTTTGGATGCAATTTTCTCCTACCGGCTGAGCTTTCAGCAAGCACTCCCAACAGCGCGCCACTCAATAATGCAAACCAATCCACAGAACCCCAGAGGGCCATTTATTGAGCTTTATTAAACTGAGAAATTAATCCATTTCTCTTTGTGTAACTCAATGTGGAGACATCCCTGTGGATATGTGTCACCTTTTGGAATGTGCATTTACATTCATACACTGGCTAACACATCAATGCTTAGGTGATCCTCTGCGCATGACGCCCTTTGACTTCACATTGAGTGTCCTGTGTAGGTGTTTCACTCATTTTAATTCTCTTTTAAGGGAACACAGAATGGTTCTTTGGAGAATATAAACCCAGAGAATGTGTTTTGTTGGACTTAATAACCAAGTTAACTCAAACACCTTTCCCAACATTTTAATTTTCAAGTGTGTGCTGTGTTTTTAAAAAGAATGTAAGATTTCTGTTTCCAGGTTCCAATATAAATATAAAGACACATATTTCTTGAAAAGAACAGATTCAGCATTTGTAACTTTTTAAAAGAACCTCTTTATTCATCCCAAGTATATTACAATGAAAAAGATGCAACTGGGTGCAAATTTAGGTGCTATAAACTCATGTTTTACAGTGAAATAATATTTCCTCAAAATTATTGCAAATAAATGAACAAAGACTAACATTTTCGTCAGAATGCTTTACAGCTTGGAAAAGAACTAAAGCATAGAACTACCCACCCAGTGAAGAGGACCTACTTCATGTTGAAGTGTCTGAGTGTCTTGTGAAGCCACTGGGATCTATGTATAATAATGGGCAGGTCAGGGTTTTCACTTGGGGTTGACCTCAGTCACAAAATAACACTGCAATCATGTTTTAGCGGTTGGTTGAAAGCGCAGAAAAACTGAAATTATCCCGGTAATTATGTGAACCCCATGAGCACATCAATTTGGCTTCAGCCCCCTGAAATGCTGCAGCGAATGAGATTCGATGGAGAGACGACTGTGCCTCTATGCAAGTGTCTCATAAGCATGCTTCTTATAATAGGAGTTAATGGATATCAACTGAACCAGACTGCTATGGCCTGGGTTATTCCTAAATGACAGTTGAGGGAATCTTTCTCATTCATCCCTGGCAGAAATAAGCCCAGAGAGGTGAACCTAATGCCCTAGATGGGCCTTACAACTGTGAGAAAAGTAAGAACAGTGCAGTGTAAGACCAGCTAAGAGCTATTCAGTTATAAAAAGGAGGATTTGAGGTAAAAGCTAGCAAGATTTACCTTCAATAGTTCTGCTTGGGTTGGCTGATCTGAATACCAAGACCTTCAACTGTGCCTTAGTCCCAGACAGAGGTGCATAAATCATAAAATATCAGAGGTAGTTTCACACAAAGAAAAAGATTTTCGTGCTGCAATAAAATGCATAATGAATTATTATCTTTCATTCCTTTATGAACAAACAAACAGTACACATGTATGTTATTTCATTTACCTCATTATCATCATTCTGCCCCGCTGTTCCATCCCAAGCATTGCTGTGCATACTGTACTCAATGGTTTGGAAGAACACTGTATGGATGCACTGTAATGCAATGCGGGGAGAAGCTGTGTTTTTCGTAATAAACAGAAAAGAGTAATCATGCAAAAAACAGAATATGATAGAGCATAAACTGATCTTAATTTTTGATGAACTGTAAATTGCTCAAATGAATCATACTTACGGAGATTTTAGAGTAAACTTAAACCTATCCTCAAGCAGCCTCTGAACGAATTTTGTACATATAAATCTGCATTTGGATGATCTTCCAATGGGTTAACTGGATTGTGACCATGGGTGTTTCAAGTACACACATTTTTAGGCCACAGTTTAGCTTTTCTATCCACTGGAATTTTATCAGGATATCAGGGTAGAGTGATTGGACTAGACTGTCAGCAGCATGGTTTAGCCCTGGTTTGGAAGAATCAGAGACAGTCTCCTGGCTGTCAGCCAGTAAGAGCTGTCTGGAATGCCACATGATGTCATAATACACGTGCGCCACATACTGTAATTGGCTGTCAGCTGTGAAAGCTCTGCATGCTCATTGGATAAGAGATGAGGCGGTGATCCACCAATGGCGTTATGAATCCATTTGTGCTACTATTCAGATGCATTATGACTCCATCATCTCCCCTATTGTCTAAATCAATCACACCGGCAAAATCAAATTGATTTTTGTTTAAACACAGTGTTTGGGCATAATAATGTCCTATTTTCAAGGCGTGGAAAACACATCGACCTAAAAATAACTTGCACCATTAATGACAGTATTAGGCTCCAATGAGCAGTGTTCTCCTTACAAAGCATGCCTCGCATGGTAATTAGGGGAGAATGTGCAAGCACTTGTTAAAAGCAGATAAGACCATCTAATTTGCAGCCGTGTTACAGCGAGGGGAAATAACCTTTTATTCACACAGAAACATTAACAATGCAATATATCACACATGCGTGCAGGTAGGGAAGTGATATGTTTTATGAGGTATGTCAGGTTGTCTCCTGCACGGCATCACAGCACACGTCTATACATGTTGGAGAAGGGGACCAAGGACATTATGGTAGACAGGACAGCGTGGACTCTAAACACAAGCTGCATTGATGGGTCTTCTAAACACTTCTACGGCTAATTTTACAGCGTCTACATACCAGGAGGCAAAGAAGTGAACAGAGCTATCTAAAGGAGTACATTCCACACAAACTATTCTGGAAATAAACATGGCCTATCTCTTTTCAATTATCATAACACTTGCAGTTCAGGTTGATTTAGTGTGTTTCTTTTCAAATGATCAGTGCATCTATGTACACTAATATTATGTAAATGTGTTACGATTAAACTATCTGACAATAACAACGTGTAATGTAATTGTTTTCAACAGTTTGGAGGACAAGCCTACGTTTTGATAAACAGTACTGTACACCATCTCCTTAAAACAAGAATTTTTGTACGGTAACTGCCTTTGCATGTGTGTACTTATAAACATGCACAGAGCCTGCAATCGCTTGAGATAGCTATCTGTGCCACGGCAACAGTTTAACAGGTTTTTGATTCCACGCTACCAGGACACAGTGCTGATGCTATGCACTAACGGTGTTCGGATTGTGTCACAACACAGCACACGCGCACGCATCTTCCCGCTGTGTTTCTGCGCAGTCAGCGCGGGGCTGGCGGCCGCCCCGCGGGTCACCTGCTGACCGGAAGAGGAGGAGAGCAACACCGTGGCCGCCAGCTTCAAACTGACGGAAACGGCCACTGTCGTGTAGTGCGCTTTTCTTCATGAGACAAGTAAACAGCATTTGTTTGCGGCTTAGAACGATTTTTGGTCGTTTTGTTTACGCTATTTTTACACCGGGACGCAGGTATATCGTGTTTGTTTCAGGGCTAGAACGGCCGTTAGCGCTGGGTCGTTTTGTTCACATTTCGCGGTCACCGTCCCTCGTCGGTTCCCCGTAGCCCCGTTGGACCATCGCCTCTGCGTGGCTCCGGTGGGCGTGGAGCCCGTCAGGAGATCCCCGGAGTCGGTGAGTCAGCGGAGTCACCTCGGCTGTCCTGGACTGGGGGGTCTGCGTTGTGCAGCGTTTTTCAATACAGTCACACAATGCACAGTTAGGGTCCCCTGTTTTCGAGCTCAGGGGAAGCTAGTCGTAACAAATGGAGGCGAAATGTCCAGGATATATCCCCTCCGGATTTCTTTAGCGAACATTAATGTTTTCCCCACTTTTGCAGTCATTGCGTGTTGTGTAGTGTTGTGGTTGTGTTTGGCACAGCGGTTGGCGCAGGATGTTTTGTACTGCCTGCTAGTTACAGGCCCATTACCGTGAACAAAAGGGCCATATGCCTTTTCCTGTTTCCACAACGTAATTGCTCTTCGATTACAGGCAAAATTTTTGGGGAAAAATGCGGTTTGCCATTGTAGAGTGTGCACAGGAACTCTTCAACGACAATTTCAAGCAAACGTGGACCAGCACAATGGTATTAGCTGAGCATATGGTCCTGAATGAGACATAATTGTCCCCATGATATGGGTTATATAAAGCTTTGTGATGTACGGTGCATGCCCCCCCAAAGGGCCCAAGAGAAATGACAGAACACGACGCGCTGCTGACGCTTATGCAACAGTGTGAGCAGCGCTGTGCGCACAACGCGTCTGATACACTGCGACTGCCAAAAGGCGGCGCGACGCGAACAGAAAACACGGGAAAAACAACCAGGTGGTTCTTTATCAGATGAAAAACTGAAAGAGATTAAATTTCACACCAGAGAAGAGACAGATAAACACGGCATATAGGATGTAATCAGCGTGTCTATCGAGTCTACCAGTGTCACCGTACTGTGTAAGTGTTCTTCCACCTCACCAACTGGGATGAATTATTCAAGTTTCAGGATAAAAGTGGGAAATCATAAGCATCTATGTCTGTGGAGTAGTGATACAGAGTCCTGTGAATCCTTACTTTATGTATTACATGCACCTTTAAAATCTGGGTAACATATTAAACCAACACAAGTACTCATAACTTCATCAGAAATAACCTGGATGTGACATTATCATCTTCAGCTACACATTATAGAAGGATGTCATTTCAGTTCAAATGGAAAAGATGCAAGCATCTTCTTATTCATCCCAAAGAACGCAGAGTGGGGAATGTACACAAAACCAGTCACTGGTTAAAGCATTTGTTGCCGTTTTCTTGAATAATTCATGGCTTTTTATGGGTGTATTCAAACTTCTCATTCCCAGGGCTTCTCTGTCACTGTCAAAAACATTAAGATAATCTCCAAATAAGCATGAACGTATCTGAGGCAAACCTACCCTGCATTCTAATGAGTGTGCTTACACATGCCTGCTTTCAATTAACTGTTTCGATGAGTTGTTCATGATATGGGGTGAGGCGGAAAAAAAATGGCTGTCGTTTCCAGCAAGGGCTGTTTCTTACATGCCAAACACAACAAATTGCTGGAAGACGGCAGGAATGTGGTGCACGGGAGAGAAGGCCATTAGCATTCCCGCTGTCGCAGTACAGCAAACAGCCTAAGACTGGGGCTTTAACAAGCCAGCTGGAGACCTCAGTCTGTGACACGGACTGTGGACACTGTGTTGGTGGCAATGCACCTGCATCGGTCCCCAGTGTACGCCTGTTGCAGTTAAGCTTCGGCCTGCCTGCAGTGTGTACCTGAGAGCATTTTCTCTGCAGGATTCCCTTGAGGAGTTACAGTTTCAGGGCTTCTTCAAATTGGGAGTCCGCGTATGGCATTTACACAGCACAGGACAAATGTTTGTTTGCTAAGACGCGGGTCTGAGAAGCGAGAATTTATCTGTTTATCCACATTATCAAAAGTTTCAAGGAGAAAATTGAGCAGTAATCCCCCCCCCTCCCCCCCCCCCCCCCCCATCCCTGCCAGCCTAATTTGAGGCCCACCAGTGCGCCCCCATCCCCCGGATCCCCCGGTGGAGACAGTTGGATTTGTACCCTCGGTAATAGAATGTGTCAGCTCATAATTGTGCCATTCCCCACGCATTTCACGCCCGTGTCTCAGCCGGCTCACGACAACAGAAATCAACTGTCATGAGCTGGTTGTTTTTTTCACGCCCAGTTAGACCACGTGATCCATTTCACAGAGGTTTGCCTCCCTGTTTCAAAGCCGAGCTTTAAAAGGCAGTGCCGCCCATAGCATTTAGATCGTGAAGCACGACATCAAATTGTCCCCTGATAATTTGCCAAAAACAAATATGTGGGTTTTTTTCCAGTGTACTTTAATAATGTTCCCATCTGTCCCGCCCAATAGGCAGAAACAGATTGGGCTTCATGTAACCTAGTGATGCTTCTCCGGTGCAAGAGATATACAGTAAACTGTTGAACATCCACATCATGGAGATGGACACGTTTGCATGGGTTAATAAGGCCCAACGTGTGCATTTCAGAATTTATACTAGTCAGGCAGAGCTGTCAGTCAGCCTTTCCCAGTATGTGACATCACAGTCACAAAGGCTGAGGGTCAGCTTTTCCTGCTAATGTGAGTGAATCGCATCCGTGGGCCATGCTGCGCTTTTCAAGGTCAAGGTCAAAGGGCACTTGTGACCTCCTCTGTTAACGTCACAAGTAAGTAGGTGGCCTCGTCTGGGGAAAATCTGGCGAGACAGTTTATTCAAATCTAGACATCTAAAAAACAGCAACTATGTTTGGATTGTTCAGCTGCAATTTCCCTGTACTTTTTTTCCCAATTCTGGACTACCAAAGGGCTGTTTTTCTAAACGGGCTGTACACAGGAGGGTAGTAAAAGTTGGTGAGAACCACTTGACGTTGCTGTAGCCCCAGGGTGCAGTGAGGGACGTGCAACAATGAGATCTGCTGAAGGAGCGATTGGAACGGAAATCACAGGGGTGCCGAAAAAGGGGGCCGAGCTCCAGCTGCAGAAAGGAGGCCGAGAAAAAAAGATTTTGGGAAAGTTTAAAAGCGGCGGAACGCTAAACCGGCTCTCACCCTGACAGCCCGCTTTTGTGGGAAAGCCTTTGAGGCTGGGCCCTCTCCCGCAAGGTTCGTCAGTGCTGTTGTTTGCTGTGCTGCCTCTGCCTTTCTTAAGCACTTTTGAAGTGCCTGTTTCATCATCCCCTCAGGCTTTAACGCCTTGTCTACAGGGAAGGGTGAGTGACAGGACCAAGTGCTTCATCAGCGTATTCATCTCAACGTTTTCCATAGCGCAAGGAAGAAGGGCTTCTGATAGGGGCTAAGGACACGGCCTGGAGCTTTTCTGATTGTATGCATATTTGTGTGTATTTGTGCACGTGCATGTGTGTGTGTGAGTGTGTATACACATACGTACATGCACAGGTCCTGGTTTCACGCTGACCCAGTTTACAATGATCCGCGTTTACAACAAGTACAGAAATCCCACCATTAACTTATTTATGTCACAATCTTGAGTTGCAATAATAAGCTGAGAATAAGACTGACAGAAGGGCTTGCAAGCAAACCTGGATGGAGAGAGACAAAAAATGAAAAGCGAAAAGGCCAGAAAGGCTTATGTGTGTTGTCTCTGTTATTTCAGGGTGTCTGTTTTATCAAGTGAGCTTTGGAGAGAGCTGAAGGGGGCTGGTTTATCTTCTCCTTTAGGTAAGTTTACTCTGACCAGAGCATAAACGTGCACCCTTTCAAAGTCCGAAAATTAGCATTGTGCATCTTGAAACTTGTTGTTATTCAGTGCATGTTGAAACAATGAGTATGATTTTTGTGAAAAATTGCAATTTTTGTGTTTGGGAATGTAAACCGCTTTTTATAACATCATGTCTTTTGGAAAATAGGGTTCAGTTCCCAACAGCTGGGTTTCAATGAGTTTTTTTAGGAAAGCATTATGTTGTAAAAGGTGGGACAGCCTGTACAGCTACATAATATACAAATTACTGTCCATATGTGGACTGTTATTGAATACCTTCTGTCTTTAAAACTAGGACAAGCACCATCTGAATCAGTAAAAACACAAGTTCTCTGTGAGAAAGTGTGAGAGATGAGTGTAGCTGTTAATACTGGAGCACTGAACAGACAGCATGGAGTTTTCTAGAATGCTTGCTGCTACCCCTGGGAGGTTACTGTAAAGGAGAAATAAAATTCAGTGCAGCCACAAGCCATTTATCCCTGAAAAGGCAACCACTTCTGGTTATTGAGTCCTTATTCCTGTACATGGTCCCTGTTGGGGGGGGGGGGGGCCCTAACCCCTTTCCTCCTCCTCTTCTTCCTCCTGCCTAACCCCTTTCCTCCTCCTCCTCCTTCTCCTGCCTAACCCCCTTCCTCCTCCTCCTCCTCCTCCTGCCTAACCCCTTTCCTCCTCCTCTTCCTCCTCCTGCCTAACCCCTTTCCTCCTCCTCCTCCTTCTCCTGCCTAACCCCCTTCCTCCTCCTCCTCCTCCTCCTGCCTAACCCCTTTCCTCCTCCTCTTCCTCCTCCTGCCTAACCCCCTTCCTCCTCCTCCTCCTCCTGCCTAACCCCTTTCCTCCTCCTCTTCCTCCTCCTGCCTAACCCCCTTCCTCCTCCTCCTGCCTAACCCCTTTCCTCTGTGTCGGGGCGGAGATCACGATGGAGCCGTTCCGTTTGTGTGTGTGTGCATGTGTTCCTGCCAGAGCGGTGTGGTGGGACTGTGATATATGGCAGCAAACAGAGTGGGTGGGATTAGCAGGATTTGATGAGGCTCAGCTGAGGGAGGGGAGGGTCGGACAGGGCAGGGGGGAGAGGTCAGGGAGAGGGCCAGATACACTGATGTCAAGGGGAGGAGAGGATGCTTCCCTCCTTGTGGGCTGTATGCAAGTTGTTGGATTCTTGGGCTCAGGGAACCAGTCGTGTTTCTGGATGGCATGGCAGTATGGCAGTTTTTGACCAATTAGGTTGCTTTTACTGAATTAAGATATATTCACTAAAAAGTGAGGTATACACACCTGGCAGTTACTGAAGCTCCAAGTGAAGCTTCAGGAGGAGAATTTTCAGACCTAGACAAACCAGTCCCACCCACAACTATAAAAATCCCACTTACCCCTTCCTGTCCACGTCAGCTGTTCACAGCATCCCTCCTCCATCCCCTCTCCCCCTTTCTTTTCCCTGTTTATGATGTCCATACGGGGGGTTATCAACCTCGGCCACTGGCCAAGTGCAAGCCCTTAGTCAGACTCCAAGCCAAATATAAGTACTGCCATACCCACAATCTCAACATTTACACTGTGATGGGGAGGAAATTCATCTACTGACATATTATAATTAATGAACATTTACTTGTGCACCAACTAACCTCATTTGAACACACAGAATTCAGCAGTCACAACTTCATACGGCTGCATAATACATGGATAAACTTTGACAATTTTGTAAGAACTTTATTTCTCCTTCTGCTTCTTCTAATCTTTATTTTCCTGCTATGTTACATAATCACCAATCCCCCTAGTACCAGCACTTGGCGTGTTTGCACGCTGAAAGCATGGAGATATCAATACTTTAAGTGGCAGAACTATTTTTGCAAATGTGTATGTACTGATATATTGAGCGTGTATGATTTGTAAGCCCAAGTAACTTTTTGTGTTTGTACGCTGAAAGCATTTTGGTTGGAGATTACATAATATGAAAACTGGAGAACTCCAAGATAGTCTATAGAGAAAAAAGTGCAAAATTGCATGAAGTTTTCAAATGTACAGGCTAATACAATATTTACAATGAACAGGCTAATGGCCAGATAGGATTTCCCAGTGAGCACTTCCGCTGAGCTACGCTGATATCATTGCAGCGTCTGTCAAAGTCGAGTGACAGCCTGAAGCTCATGCGTCCCACACCGTCCCTCCAGCCTCTGTCAGCAGAGGGGGAGACATTACCTGCGTTTCTGACATTACCTGCATGACCAGGGGTTACCTGTCTCATTTCAGTGACACTAGAAATGTCCTCCAAAGAAAAACCACAGGCAAAGTATTATGTTGGATGTGCAAAGCATTTATTATTCAGGCCTTTAATGGCCAACAAAACATTTTTTTTGCTGAGGTCAACTACTTTTTCAAATTCTTACTGACTTCAACAGAAAACATAAAGTTTAAATCAAGCTGCAATTGACTCAAACAATATCAATAAAGCCTGGAAGGTTCTGTGGAGAATAACCCAAAAGGTCTTTCAAGACATTGCCTACACATGCAGAATAGCTTTGGGAGTCCAAAGCTGAAACCCACTGTTTCCATTTCTGTTGTTTTATCATTAACATTAATTTACACTAATTACCATTGACAACCTGTTACAAATGCAAAAAACTCCCGTTTTCAAAAGCCAGTCTTGTATCAATGGGTTAAAGATTACCTACAACCACAATCACTTAAACAATCAACAGATTATTTTCTCAGACCATGCTTTCCTACCACTGTGATGTTAGGGAGTAATACCCCTTTAGCAACTGTCTTTCTGGATTTTCACTTCACATACACTTTGTAGTATATTACTGTAGGTAATATACTGAATATTACGGTTACCCAGCAAAAGAAGTTCCACAGCAAAAATGGAAAATGATTTTTTATTGAATTCGATGTGACAGTGCATTAGTCATGTGCACCTAATAAGTGATATGGTCAGTGACACAGATATTTATGAACAGAAACCTGTACAGATGCCCATGTGTTTAGTTGAAGTGGCACTTAACCAGTTTGCAAGCCCATGCAATTCACACACATTGCTACATTCAAAACACATCAGTCTTTCAGATTCTGTTTAAAAGTGGGTATATTATATTATGGTCAACTTCCCATTGACTCAATACAGTTTAGTCCTGGAATGAACACAGTGATGCAGATTTAAACTCAAGATTATGGACGTGCACAGCAAATCTGTGATTCCTACAGTCTCAGCAGAACGTGGTCACAGTTTAAGCGTGCTTATTTATTTATGGGCGGCTGTACAAGCTAATGGATGAGGAGGAGAGTTAGCTCATGCTGCAGCTTCCTGGCAATACGCTCACGTTCCTCAAAGGCAGATGAACTAGCTCTGCGGAAAGAGTGGTGTTTTAATGCAGTGGTGCAGGGCAGACCTCATGCTCATCGTGGGTGGGACAGGATTCAGCACCATGGACAGCGCTCTGCACAATGCATAGAAAAGCACAAAGCGTAGCTATCAGGCTACTTCATTTCATTTCATTACTGTCATTTAGCAGACGCTCTTATCCACAGTGACTTACATAGGTTACAGTTCTTTGACATGTTATCCATTTATACAGCTGGATACTTATTGAGGCCATTGTGGAATAAGCGCCTTGCCCACGGGTATAATGGCAGCGCCCCCGCAGGGAACCAAACCAGCAACCTTGCCTTGCTACACTGCCGCCCTATATGGCTATGATCCTGACAAACACACGGCCCGGTAATTTGACCCCAGACCCTTTCCCTTAACGCACGCAGGCAGCAGTGGAGAACTGATTAACAGGCATGGCTTACTGTGGAGAACCCCTGTATATGTTGATATAAAACATTTACAAGCGGCAACCTTTTTCTTTCCTGCTGAAAAAGCCGGCAGCAGATTCACTTTGTCAGACTGCCAGACAGTATGTGAGAGAAACTCTCCTGCTCGTGTTGCAATCATGGTATGGTTTCTACCCAGCAAGAGTCCATCTTGTGAAGCGCTGACCTGCACTGCTAAATTAGTCATCTACGTCCTGTGAGGAGTTCTGTTGTACTGCCACTGAGAGATGTTACTCTCACCAGGCAGTCGCCTCATAGTGAATTCTTAGTGGAAATCAAAGGGAAAAATATGATTTGAGAAAAAAAACCTGGGCATAAATCACATTACCATGTGCAGGAAAAAACAAGAGGATTGATCTAAATGATCCATCTTCATAATGTTGTACAAGCATCTCTTTTCATCCAGTTTTCCATATTTTTTTTTTTTTCCTTCTTCCCAGGTATTTTTGCTGTAGCCTCCCTCCTAAAAAGGCCTGATTGTTTTTGCTTTATTTGTTTTAAGTTCAAACTCATAAATCTTCACAGGGCCGAGGGAAGAGCAATCTCATAACATCCTCATTACCGCCTCCAGCCTACTGATAAATGCTTCCACTTCTCAAATATGCAGCCTACTTTTGGACACAAATAAGGTTTCGGGAGTTTTTCCCCTCTAAAACTCATTAAAAAAATAGAAGTATGAACCAATGTAACTACATTAGAGGTCTGGGTCTCTGCTGTAAATTTCCACCTGTTTATCTGGGTTAGTGTACAATAGCTGCTTTCTCATGTGTGGGGACCAGCGGTCCACAAGCAGCTGTCCTCTAGGCCAAAAGTAATGGGGCTGCACTGACAAAAACTTAGACAAGACGCTAAGTTACTCAAAGAGGCAGTCTGCCAGGCAAGTACAACACATTCACACTGTTCAGAAATGTGACAACCAAGTGCCTGCCCAAAACTGGCACACCTGTTTTGAACAGTGTAACGTGCAAAATAAGTGCATGAGATAAGATAAACCACAGAGACGAGCATCTCTGTCTGAAACACACCACCCGTACGGACGTTATGAGCCCTCCAGTGCTTCCTTTCCGAACGCCAAGGTGATTTAAATATTAGAGATAATCCACAAGGCCCTCCCTGCAATCCTTACTGATGGAATTTTCCAAAGCAGTACATTCTGGCTAATACATTCATAACGTCCGTATTCCCATTTGCAAAAGCAGCACAACCCGGTCCGTGTCCAAAAAGACAGTTCATTCCATGTAAAGTGCTGAACGTTCAGATTGATCAGGCCCGTGCCAACAGAGACCCCCCCATTAATCAGTCATTAATTAGCCGGCTGTCAGCAAACACCCCAGCTAATGGCCCTCACCAGCAAACACCCCGGAATCCGTGAGCTCTACTACAGCGGTCTGAAAGGAGCCAGGGAGCCGGTGCAATTAAAACCCTGCCGATGCTGCTGCGCCAATCAACTCCCGATTCATCACCTGGGCCGCGGCCATCCGCCGTATGCCATTAGCCAACTCGCAGCCCGTTCCAGATGAGCCGAAAACATCGAATCGACAGAGAGGGGAGAGAGCGCGTAGACACCGGCGTGCGGCACAGGGCACCAATTACCGCTGGCTGTAAAGGCAGTGTTCTGCGGGGGCGATTAACGAAGCATAAAAAGTAATCTATTTTTGTCTTGTTTACCACGGTCTGCTCTTTAACCCGATAAAGCCCCCTTCCAGACTTTCATTTCTGACCGTAATGGGTGGTGATTTGCAGTTTTGATTCGCCCTCTGTTAGAGAGGCGATTCATATTCTGTAGATATAACACGCAGATATCAAGAGGAACGGGAGTAAATGAGCGAAGCTAAAGCACGTTGCTTTAAATTGTCTTAGATTTCGGTGGATTGATTGTAACCCCGCTCAAGGCGCAAATGGCAGAGGCCCACGCCGTAATGCTAAGAAAAACACCTCAGTGTCAAGGCTAAACTGTAAATTATATGGCTAAACAGAGAAACACCACATGCAGCCAGTGGTTATTACCCTGTCACGCTCCTCTAATGTATCTTAGTCTAGTCTGACCTCTATTGGCCATTTTTGGTAATACAACGTGTACTTGCCATTAAATGGGAAAGTCCTGTTGATTATGCAAATGGATAGCTAACTTCATGTCATAGAGCAGCGTTTCTCAAACCTCTCCTGGAGTACCCCCTGCCCTGCAGGTTTTAGATCTCTCCCTGCTCCAACACAGCTGATTCAAATGATCAGTTTGTTATTAAGCAGCTTCAGGAGTTCATAACGAGTGGATCATTTGAATCAGCTGTGTTGGAGCAGGGAGAGATCTAAAACATGCAGGGCAGGGGGTACTCCAGGAGAGGTTTGAGAAACGGTGTCATAGAGTATGAAATAAAATCAATAGGACTAAATGGTTTATTAAAGGCGTGTTTTGCAAAGACTTGCCACCACATTTTCTAAACACATACGAAGGTACCTTTTGTAGTCACTTAACTTTCCTGTTTCTTGCTGTTTATTTTATAATGTGTAGTATCAGAATGTGTTTTGGATTCTGTGATCGAGTGACTGATGTATGGTTGTACTTGGTTCCCCTTGCCTAGTCAGGGTACACAAGTTAACTTATGTTAGGGCTTGAATAGTGTTATGCTCACACTCACTGGTGTGGGGGTGTTGTTAGCCTGGTCTGACACTGTTGCTCATTCAACTTGAATGGATACGCTTTCATTGACTCATTGTTGGCTATATGGTGAATTAATTAAGTAATTAAGTAATTGCTAATCTGAAATCTATTTTCAAATCAAATACATATACAGTCAGAAATAACTCAATTTAAGGAAAACTGCTGATGCATGGCAGCTTTGAATGGGTTTCGCTCTCCTTTATGTTCATGGAAGATTCATGAATCTTCCCCTTTGTCTAACTGATGATTGACAGCTCCTCTCTCTTATGCAGAGTTAGTACAGTGCAGAGCTCCTGGTCGTGTCCCTTGGCTTTCATTTGGCCTCTGTTTCTCAGTGGGATTCAAGTCAAGTGGTTGTGACGGCCAGGTCATAACCTCATTACGTTACATTACGTTACATGCATTTACCTCAGCTCCCTCCTTAAGCCACACCTTCACTCTACCAACACACTGATGATAAACATGTGCAGTCTTCCTGCTGTTCGTCTCTGAAGAGTTCTGTCTGCACTAGTATTGGGATATGCTGCAAATCACCTGTCAAAAAATTGATCTGTATTTCTCTGCATTTCAATACTCCTGACTGTCAGAATAATTACTTATATTTCTGGCTATTTTTGCTTCCATGAGATTTAAGATAACTCGACTGGTAAAACAAATCGTTTGAGTATTCTCCACAACAAGGTAACAAAACTGAAGATGAATGCTAATTTGAATTAGATGCTCCCCACTTGTATGATACAACACATTCCTGAAAATCCCATTGTGAGCCGGATCATTGGGAGGTAAACCATAGAACTTACTGGACACAGGCTAAAAATCCAATTTCTCCAGCATGTACTTGCTCAAATGTTCATCAGATATTACAATATTAAATGTACTTATACAGTGTGAATATTCTGAATTGCGCTATATAGTGGTGAAGGAAAGTAAGAACAGAGACCAGCAAAACTCAAATCCCAGCCTCTGTGCAGCTCTGTATTGAGCTGTAGGGGGAGGCTCCTGAAGGATAAAATAAATCTTTCTCGGCTCCTCCTCACAAGCTCAGCAAATGAAAAGAACTAACTAAAATAAGACAGACGTAACAAACTCAAAGACCCTTACGGAGTCTGTGCTGTTGCTGTTCCAAACTCTCCTTTCACTCCCCAGTCTCTCTCTCTCTCTGTAAATATAAACTTTATGTTGTAGAATAATTCATGGTGGGATTTTTATAGATACTGTAAATGCACACTGTCATAACTGGACACCATCTGTATTGTTAGAACACATCTGCTTGCTTTCTAACTTTGGATGCAGGTTTCCATTGATCATTACAAAATATCACCACTAGATGGCAGTTTCAGAACATTAAAGGCATTTCAGTGAGGCGAACACCCCTACGTTTGAAGAACTGAGGCAACAGGAAAAGAGACATGCAGAAACACCTGTGGGAATTTTAAGGCCTATTTTTATCTTTTCTTATTCTCTGATATTGTAGTGTGTCAAGAGAAGATATTTATATGAAAACAGTCTCACCTCGCAAGCTCTGATCTTGGATCAGTTGCATAGGCTGAAACACACAGACCTTCCATGAACACACACAAGGAGCCTCAGCAGCAGGGTGTTCTGAGGCCAGCTGCAGAGAAGCTCGCCTCTGCCTGAGAGGTCTCGGGTGAGGGTGTGGGAGTCGAGAGAGCAGGGAGTGGAGGGGAGTGGAGAGAGGAGGGAGTGCTTAGAGTTGAGACAAGGGAGAGGTAAGAAAGGAGTGAGCTGTGATGATAAAGGGGTGGGAATGGAGCTAGTTGTGAGAACACAGAGATGGAAATGGAGTGAGTCGTGAGGCGAAAGAATGGCATAGATCTTCGTAAACGTGTGTTTTTCGCATGAACCTGCTCCCTTCCAGACTGAGGCAGAGGCCTGACATGCCTTTGTCCCATGCAGGCACCCCTCCCTCCAGCTGTTCCCGTGGGTCTCCAAGCAGCTTCACAGTGAATTAATGACGCGCGCGTGATCCTCGGCTCCTCGCACATTGCGCTGTGATGTCACTGCTGGGGCGTGTTTTCTCCGCCGTTTGCACACGCTTTTCACACTCTGCGTGAATCACACGCAGCTGCGTCACCTCTTAATTTAGAGTGCCACAGAGGAGTGGGAGGTGCTCCAAACCGAGCCTCACGCTGCAGGATTAACGCACTGAAAGTGCGTTAACGCACTGAAAGCAACGTGGCGGTTTTCAACCTGCCATCATTTACCGTCAGGGTCTACCCTTTTGACATGTGGCAAAGGAAGAAGCAGTCTGACAGCTGTTATTTTGCAGTGGATCTGAAGAACACAGTAGCTTAGGATGTGAAGTTCATGGTTTGGACCTCCATGCAGTTTGCACTGGCAAATGAGTTGCTGACCACTGAAAAATCTTACTCTGTCAGGTAATATAACTCGAGGCACAATATTACTATCTGTCCGTGCCTTATTTTGATGAGAGTGAGGAACATACTCTAATCTCATATTTATTTTAAGACGGACGGTCTGAAGCAAGGCAACAGTCACCACAGCTAACTCCCATAATTCTGTGCAGACGGCCACCGCATTGCAGTTGTCACGTACCTTGCTGTGCCTCCACAATCTGATCCAGTTAGTTATTATCATGGCGTCACAAGGACAGGTGAAATTAGTGCCTCTGACTTACCCCCTCACTCTCAAAACACAACCAAACCGGCTGCCACACAAGAGAATGTCACCATTGACTCGGAACATGGACTGGCTGGCACTGACCCACCACCCTGTGCCCAGGGAACCTCACCGCACATGTTCTCCATTGTTAGAGTTTGTTTCCACTTCAGTTCCCATGATACCGTAGTCTCATGGGCTAAAGCAAAGCCCGACCAGGCTTAAGCCACTGAAGCCTGTCCAGAGGACCAGAACCGGCGGGAGAGAAATGGACGTTCTGAGATACAAACCCACTCTCTCTCTCTCTCACTCAGACAGCACAGCCATGCTGGATGCCGGATGAGCCCCCCTCCCTTTGTACTATCCACCCAACTAAATTTACTGTGGGTGTGCAGCAAGGCCTTCTGGGATTTCCTAAGTCTGCTTGGCTTATGTGATTATTTGCAGGCAGGCTATGGAAGAACTTTTGCAATGCAAATACAGCGATAAAGCACCCTTGAACTATCCTCTTTTTGTGAATCTTTAGCAGGCTTGGACTTGGCATATGGTTTTCCTTCCGCACTTATAACTTGCATGAACTGCATCCAATGTAAAGGTATTTTCAGTATGAATTTCATTCTTATCTAAGGTAAGCAGATTTTCTACAAAGGGGTTTATTCGCTCTTCAGAATTCATCCATGTATCTTGAGGAGTCTTCCCTAAAAAGTGGACATGTGCCTCAACAAATTGATAAAATTTCTTGTTGCAGCTGCTACCTAAACTGCTAAATATACAGTATATTCCACTGTGGTAGGGTAAGGATGTCAGGGTGGGATGTGCCAACTGTATATGTGCCCATTCCTGGAGTTAACAAACATTAGGATTAAGAAAAAAAGATCTGTAAAGGTCCCAAGTCTATGTAGTGCACTGTGGAGCATGCCTGTCACAAGGATGAGTGAGAGCAGTTTCAGCCATTCTCACATAATGGCTGGGGTTTAGACTGGGGTTGGACAGGCTGACCCTGGATCAGTTTTTGGTGTAACCCACCATTGAAAACTATGACTCAAAAACCCCGACAATTTACAGACTGCAGCAATGGTTGAAACATCTTTGCACTGTTTCGGCATGGAGTTTCTATATATGGACCAGACAGTCAGTCTGGAAAACACATTGAAAATTCTATTTGTCTTTTGCGGAGACTATAAGTGTTATGACTTTTAGGCTCATTATGAACATTCTCGCAGGGGCGTGGTCTAAAGCAGAGACTCCACAGTCAGTACTGGAACACAGACAGCACCAGGGCTTCCTGCTGCCAACAGGAGCCTTCTAGAGCTGAATATCTGGTCATAATAGAATATCTGTGACATTACTGTGGGAAATCATCACTGAGCCACTACCCGCATCACTGATGGCACTGATTACTTAAACAACACTAAGCATTGTTCTCTGTCTCTGTGGTGCTAATGTTGGCTTAAATGGCAAACGTTCCCGTGAATCACAGACATGCCATCTCCCCAGCCGCGGAGCTGAAGGTGGAGCTGACCTTTCGCAGTGTGACATTTCGTAGAGCGCGCTGCAAAGCTGTTTGGAAAAAATCCCCTCCCTGAATGGTTTCTTTCAGCCCAAAGCAGAAACGAATGCCTTGACATTACCGCTACGACAGCGGCGCGGAGAGTGGAGATGCTAATCAAATGCAGGCCCCGCCAAACTCAATTGCACAAATTGAACCATCTCTGAGGAGATCTCGCTCGCTGACCATCAGGGCATAGACTGCTGGGCTAAAAGCCTCATAACAATACTCAACCTGCCCACTGTGTGCCAGGCAGACAAACTCTGACTGAAATGCACAAAGATCCTAAATCAGTGCAGTGGCTTTTTGAAAGCGCACAGCAACACTGAAACTCCAACTCCCACAATTCCCTGCACTTGCAGGATGTCCACGTGACATCATTCAAACCCTGGACATTGATGAAAGGATTAGGTGCTTCCGTGATTATACGGATAGCATACACTTGGCTGGTTATGTATGTGTTTGGGTATTGCGATACCCGCGCACTGTCATGTGCCTTATTTCACTGACTCAATGCCAGCATTTCAGGCAGCACGTAACATGTCCAACAGATAACGCTCCTTAATCCCTGAAATCTCCCAGCAGCGTGTAAAAAACTGAAAAGCGTGTCTTACCTGCTCAACCCAAGCAGCAATCCAAGTCACCAAGGAGCCAGAGAAAAAGGGAGATAAAGAATTATTAGGCACACACTGCATGGAAGATGGCATAGCTCCATTCACTTCTATACAGAAGACTGCATGAATACAGGTTTCTATAAACACGCACTGTATTCTTTAATGTGCCTTTCAATGTGTTTTGACTACCTTTAATACCTGTCTGTGCCTGTTGTGTCTTTCTGGTTCCCTAAACCAATTCAGTACACCACATACCTCTCCATACTTCAGACACATCAATACAAACTGCTGATAGTACCCAGTTCATTTGAAGAGAGACATCAGTTTGAATGCTCTGAATCTGAACCGAATAAATGATGCATGAATGCTCTCTCAATTTTATAGGTATGTATGTATTTATGTATGGATATACTGTATGTACTGTACATACATACATACATACATACATAGACACACAGCATGTTCACATGCATGCATTGTATGAATTGCTGTTGTTCTAGTAAACAGAATTACAAATGTAAAAAATGCTAAATGGTTTGAAATTGTTGCCTCTTGGAGACATCCCAAGTACCCCTAAGGCTGTGAAAACCTCATTTTTTGGAGAGAGCGCTCTGGGTAAGTAAAGGGTCACAAACTTAGCGATCACAGCAGTTATGAATAATAAAGCTCCACCATTAGAGTGAAATGGCATCATTGTACAGAGACAGACAAACACTAAAAGTGTAAAGTGGCTTATAAAACCGAACACTGTGGGCCATAAAACCAATTAGTATTTTGCCCTGCTATGACGGAAACATTCACGAAGGACGCATAAAACATTATGATGCAGTAAACCAGGCAAAGTGAGGGCTTCACTTAAGGATTTGCTTAAGTGACAACAGCAGGAAACGTAAGTTTTCGTGTAGTGAAATTTCAAACTCTGACAAACAAGAGTATCTCACAATTACGGCTTCAGTGCACACTTGTATTTTCTCCCCTGGTAGATTCAACCTGCTTCTGCGTAAACTGTATAAACAAGCTTACTTATTAACGCCCACACATGGTCTCCCCTGCTTGTGTTGAGGCAATAACATTTCTATCAGCCGCAACACACAAAAGGATCACAAATAGGATCGGCTAATACACCATCAGTGCACTTTCAGACACAGAGTGTTTCCTTGGTAAAAACTGTGAGATCGTGGGAGTTTTCTTCAAGATCATTCCCACTGGATCATTCCCACTAATTTTAAAGCATCCATCTGCTTTGATCCAGGAAACAACCCAAACTGTGGCAAAGTTTGCAAAACTGTGGCAACTCAGAATAGGCCTGAATTCAGTCCTACTGAACACATGGTTTCATCTTATTTTTCAGCATGGATGTGATGAAAAAGCATAATGAGTTTCACCCCTTGCTAAAGTCAAAGAGGGTATGTTACAGTATCAGGTACCTCTGATAAAGTCTTTTGATGTAAAAAGTTTTTTCAGCTATGGTGTTTGATGACAGACTCTGGTTCCGTTATTTGCCGTTCAGTTGCACCTTACACTTTTCCTGTGTTATTTCAGGTTAAGTTTATATGCCCTGCAAGCACATGACCCTGTTCAGTGACACCACAAGTAGTGTCCATCTAATACTGCAAAAGTACATCTGAACCCCCTGACTTGTGACTAATCTTGGTGGGTTTTCCTGCAACCAGTTTCTTCCAGTTTCAAGCGTCTCCAGTGTGAACAGAGTATTTCTGACAGGCAGACGTCACACTTAAGTAAGATATCTTGCCTAGCTACGGAGTGTGACATCACTCAAGGCCACTCTTACGGAAACTGTACATTGCGAAGGTTAGCAGTCTCAGTGAATTCCCACAATGCCCCTGGAATTGGCCTGACAGCTCTGGGATGCCACAAATAAATTGGTTTCAGCATTTCGACCTGTCACAACCTTTTACAGTCCTTTGGAACTGCTGAGCCCTCCCCAAAAAAACTTTGAACTCACTTTCAGTACACTGTTTGATTTTTTTTAATGAAGTGCTCATTTGGCATTTCACAGCAGTGTGGCGTAGGGAGCATGGCTCATAACCAAAAGGTTGTTGGTTTGATTCCCCACTAGGGCACTGCTGTTGTACCCTTGGGAAAGGTACTTAACCCAGAATTTCCTCAGTAAATATCCAGTGGTATAAATTAATATAATTGTAATCTACTGTATGTGAGTCAGTCTGGATATGTCTGCTAAATTACAAAAATGTAATGTAATGTATTGGCTACCAGGAACTCAGGGAACAGGGTAGTCTGCTTTTTATGTCTTGAAAGGTGCAAAACCACCAAGCATGAGGTGATGTGAGCTGATAAACCTTTCAGGCAAAATTAGAGTGGTGTGTTCAGCTGTAGCTTGTCACGCAAGGCAATTCATCCTCTACCGGGACGGAGGGACCTGGCTGGGGAGGGCAGATAAAGGAGAAATTTTCAGGAGCAGTCCCAGGGTTGGCCACAAGAGGGAGAGCAGCGACACCAGCCTGGCTCAGATTTATACAGGACTCCTCCACCTCCCACCCTCCTGCTTCCACACTTGGGATAAAATCTGGAGGGAAAAAAATTTACATTATCTGTCTTTCAGTTGTAGTCATTGCTATAGTTTTGTGTACTACTTCTCCAGGTGAGTGTGTGTGTGTGTGTGTGTGTGTATGTGTGTGTGTGTGTGTAGCATAAGGGTGGTAAATTCAGTTGTGTCTATGCGGTATCCATTTTGCATGTGTGCACAAGCGCTATATACCACATATATTTTTTGTGTGTGCATGAGTACACACAGTGTTAACACCCCCACGCGCGCACACACACACACACACACACACATGCGCGTACATATTGCTGCTGCTGTGTTCACTCCAGCTTATCGTCTGCCCCAGAAAGCCTGAGCCCCGAGCTGACGGAGGCGGCCCCCGCAGCGGGTGATGTCATCCTCGGCAGCGGTCACGTGCCGCCCGGGGGACGCGGGCGCTCTTAGTCACGCCGCTGTCACCGTGAGGCGGGCTGCTCTGCGTCACGGCAACGTTGCGTTAACGTCGCCTTCACTTTCCATCCGTCAGCCTCCCGCTCACGCGGGCAGCTGCGAGGGAGGCTCGGATACCGCCGTGCCGGGCGCTGGACCTCATGATTAAGAAATAAAGACCAGCCAGATACGGCAAGCGGCAGGACATTACATTACATTGTCATTTAGCAGACGCTCTGATCCACAGTGACTTACATAGGTTACAGTTTTTACGTTACCCATTTATACTGCTGGATATTTACTGAGGCAATTTTGGGTTAAGTACCTTTCCCAAGGGTACAACAGCAGCATCCCAGCATGGAATTGAACCAGCTGTGCCTTACCAATATGCTACACTGCCACCAGGACAGCTGACATTTAGACGTCACTGTGCTCTACAGTACTACAGCTGCTGCCTCTGGGACCCTTATACTTGGCTAATGTTATGTACTCACGTTGCACAAGTTAACTTGTGGTAGGGCTTGAACAATGTTATGCTCATACTCACTGGTCTGGGAGTCTTAGCCTGGTCTGACACTGTTGCTCAATTAACTTGAATGGTTACCGTTATGTTCTATTGTGCTGGAAGTGGCTCTGGGTAAGAGCGTCTGCGAAACGCATTTAATGTGATGTAATGGGATCTGTGTTTGACACACAGAGAGCTACACTGTACAGGACCTGACCATATGCACACACGTTCCATTGAACTACAGATATATTTGCACTTAGGCCTGTACATGCACTTGTGCATCACTGAAACAGCTAATTGAATTAGAAGGGTTAACGGCACATTCCAACGTGCCATCTCCACTTCATACTCAGTTAAAAGAGCACTCACAGCTGCTCTCTGACCTTAAAATGATCATCTAATGTGTTTCACGTGTAGCTAATCGTCTTTCTATGAAATCACTGATTTATTTTGTGGGGGTGGAAGGTCGATTAGCATTTGAAAATGAACTCTGGGGAGAGTGTCTGGTGGGATGTACCTAGGCTTGGCACCCGGAGAAAATACAGAGGGGTGCCCTTGCAATCCACGGGAGGGGGGGTGCACAAAACATCTTATCTTAAAAAAGCGTAATAAATACTATATAGACATCGGAATATAAGGAGACAACTGGGGGTCCACAAAGGTTCACCTGGGGGTGTATAAACACTTGCAATGTCCAATCAAACGCTCTCCCTGGGTTCGATTTCTGATCACATATAGCAAACTGGGGTGTGTCACACACGTCCGGTCGCACATCTCCTACTGCGGCTGCGTCCCGGTCCCACAGGAGCTGCGCAAACCAAACGGCCGCCGGAGAGCGGGGTGGGGGGTGCGCAACGCCCCTGCTTCCCACCAGCTGTATGCGCCCGCTCCGCTTTGATCTCTCCCCACGCAGGCAGCTGGGAGAGACCCATCCCGTCTCCCCCCACACACTTACACAGCCTGCTCACACAGAAGACCGCACCCCCCCCCCCCCCCCCCGGGCTGATGGGGCTCGTTCAGTGTTCAGTGCAACACCCGACCTGTGCCACGGCAAACACGTTTCACGTGAATGAGCGATACACACTCTAAAGCACATAATCATGTCTGTAGTTTGGCGATGCTTTAAATCATTCATTCTGCAAACCATGCGTTAGCTTTTGAACCAACATGGAAATACCAGTGAGTTTACATTTGTATTGTTTTGACATTTTGCATCTTTACCACAGTGTAACCTTCATACACCAGTACTGTACCTGTCTTTTCTTTGACAAATATAAAGCTAGCATACTGTGGCTATTAGCAGCTATAATGATCACAGACCTGATGACGTATATCACAAGGAAAATAATTGATGACGCCTCTATCTGCCTCCACCTGTATTCTTTACTCCACTCACTCCAATCTTCAGTATTACCTATTAATACCCTCTGTCATTTCAGCTGATTTAGAAACGGTGCATGTAATTTGTGTGGTGGATGCATACTAAGCTTAGTAATTCTGGCCCTTTGTGGAAGGGATTTTTACTGGCTGGCTTTAGCTACTGACCGGATACCTGCCCAGTCACAGCTGTGAGGCTTGGAGGCTAGTGTGTGTGGAGCCGGAGGAGTTGAGTGTCATGCAGCCTTTGCTTAAATGCACAGAGGTCATCTACAGAGTGATGGGATGTGTGTGCATGTGTGTGCATATGTGTGTGCCCAAGCGCACGTGTGTGTGCCTGCGTGCGTGCGTGTGTGTGTGTGTGTGTGTGTGTGTGTGTGTGTATGTGTGTGTATTTGTGTGCAGCGTAGGGCATGGCTAGATCTAGCCCATGTGTGTGCATCTGTGGGATGGGGGGGTCATCACTTAGAGGGAGTGTGGGCCTTCAGGGGAGGGAAGAAAAGAGTGAAAGAGCAGGAGAGAGACTGACAGTGAGACAGAGGGAGGGAGAGAGAATGACAGGAAGAGAGAGAGGGGAAAAGAGAGAGAGGGAAGGAGAGAGAGAGAGGGATGGAGAAAGGAAGCTGGATCATTCTGCACTGTCATCTTATGTAATTTCCAGGTCACCATTGTATAATCCAGATGGCCAGTATCATTACCAGAATGTATGCATTTGACCTGAGGGGGTGGCAGCGGTTTTGGGGAAGGGTTATTTTATCGTTTTCAGTCTGTCTTTCTCTGTTTCCTGCCCCTGGTGGGTTGTATCCTCTGCTGCTAGGACTTTTCACACAGTTCAGATGATTTAACAGTTTTAACAAGCCTATGCATATGCACCATGGCTGTCCCTCGCTGATGCAGCTAATCACGAGAGTGAAAGACTCCGCCGATTCGCTCATGACAGACAGCTGAACAGTGGCAGAGCTCGACCCAGATAGGCAGTGTGCAGAACCAGGTCACACCTCTCCCTCCCTGATCACCTTGACAACAAAACCTGCACTGAAAACACTGCCCACAATTCAGCGGTTCCACAAAATGGGCAAAGCGGGGTGACGCAAACGGCAGAGAGCGTGGTGACACCGCAGCGAGAGGCGTGCAGGGGAAACGCCTCCTGTGCTGGAAACCTGGCACACGCGGCACACGCTGCCGCGCGGAAACCAGACACCGAGGCTTTAATTAAATCACCGCGCTGAAAAACGACTTCCCAAAACATCCTGGCTTCAGTTCACCTGCCGCTCCGCTCTTCCGCGGGCGCCTCCCGGAGGAGCGTCTGATTGGCAGGCTTTTTCAGAGACGCTTTCCCCCGAGCGCACATAGCGGGCTAATTGACTTGTTTTGTAATTACACTCAGAGAAGTATCCCCGCTCATACTGAATGCTCATACTTTCTCACAACCCGTTATGCCAACGAGTGCGAAGAACTTAAAGGACGAAAGAACAAACGCACTGTCCCCGCAGCAGATCCTATGGAGTAGGCGAATCAGACCAGCCCTGCAGAAGGCCGCTGTCGAGTGTCTAACGCCGCTGTGCTTCACCTGATTGGAGAGAGACGTGCTGCACACGGCCACGCCCCAGAGCGCAGCCTGCGGCCGCCAGGGCCCTCCTGCACGGACGCCCTCCTCCGCAGTCTACGCTACGCCCTCTCCCTCTGGGTGCTTCCCGCGCAGCAGGCAGCCATGGTGAGCGTCAGTGAGGACGGGACACCTCAGGCACTGAGCGGCCCCGCAGACGGAGCTGAACGGAAACACCATGCTTCTGCTCGTTAGCGCCGTGCCACTGTGTGTTTGGCTTCTGCGGGCACTCCCTCAGGGCCACCGTACCCAGGATTCCACCCCCCGAGGGAGGCCAGGTGCTTATAGGTGTTAGGCACCTCGCGTGCTGCCCTTGGCTGAGGTATGACTCTGCACTGAGGACACCTCTTTTCCAGCCAGAGCGGGAATGTACTCCAAAGGCACGAGAGAATGGTAGCGTAGCGGTAGTGTGGGCTATTGCAGAGCCTTGTTTCAGTAAGGCAGGGATAATACCCATCTCTCTCTGTCTCTCTCTCTCTCTCTCTCTCTCTCTCTCTCTCTCTCGCTCTCTCTCTCTCTCTCTCTCTCTCTCTCTCTCTCTCTCTCTCTCATGTTCTTCTTTGTAAAGTTGCATTCTCTCATGTTCTTCTCTGTAAAGTTGCATTGTGTGGGTGGAAGGGCTGCAAAGACGCCTAGATTGGGTATGCAGACGATAACCCCAGGAAAAGTGTTTGATCGGCCACACCGAGCAGTTATAAATGAGCGTAATATGGGCCATTGACTCGGCGTGCACTCAGTGCCTTCCAACCACAAGTTACAAATGTTTTTGATCATTCCCTGAGACGCTGCCAACTCGCCTGCCGTATTGGACATCTGATTGCTTTTCCCCAATCATTAAAATGTTTAACACCAAATGGAAAAATCAATTTTGCACCATGTTAAATGATTTCCCATTATGACGCCCGGTCCGAATCCCCCCCCCCTTTCGCAGAGGGGCCGAGCCGAGGCCCGAGCCGAGGCCCGCGACGCAGGCGATTCTGTTACTCAGAAGCTCTCCGCCTGTAGTGCTGCGGGCGGTTCTGGGAGAGAGCAGAAGCCTGTGCCGCGCTGAGGACTCAGTGGGTGTAATGCTGCGTTTAATGCCTCTTGTTTTTTGTCACACTTCTTAAATCGCCCACCCCTGGCGCAGGGACAGCTCTATGCCGCGCTCTCTCTCCCTGGCTGCTGCTATCTGCCCACCCCCACACCTTCCCAGACATGGGCACGCCCTGTGTCACCAGGGGTGGGGAATAAAATTTGGGGGGGCGGGTGTGTGCATACAGGGCTGAGGCCTCTCATGCATTAGACAGGGGGGTGGTGAATTTTTAGGCCTGGAGGAGACTCCACCCCACAGCTGTGCTGTCCCTCCGTGAGGCAGCTTGAATCGTGCCGTGTTTGGAGGAGATGGCCTTCAAAAAGGGACACCCTTCCAAGAGATGTCTCATTCATTAATACTTAATGATCCAAATGAAAGCACTTTATTCATTCATTTCGGCCAGGAAATAGGGCCTTTGAATGCATTCCAAATCAGCTATTAGAGACAGTCAATGCCTCAAAATGAAAGTCAAATAAAAGGTTGACCCCCCCCCCCCCCCCCCCCCCACACACACAGACACATACGCACACACACACGCACAAGTCTGCAAGTATATGCATCTGCACTCTCAAGCTAGTATTGTTCTCACTCTCAAACTCTGAGCAGATGCACTTACCGTATCAGAGCATTAAAATGTGAGCAATCATGTCAGAGTCGAGCTTGAACAAAACCAGATTAAAAAAAAACACATTAACATGCATTCACAAACTAACAATCTGGGGGCAGTGAGTACCTAACATACATAACATATTTAAAGTGCCACAGTGCCTGACCACTTTCCACATGAAAAATACAGAGGCGTTATTACAAGGCGTCTTGCGTCCGCATCCACTTATCTCTGCACAGTATAGGTTAATGATGTGTGAAATCAACAGGCCTTCTCAGACGGCCAGCTCACATTTCCTCAGGATGTTCTCCCTCCACGGGCATGGGGCACACTCTCTCTGGGTCTCCAGAGGCAGAACACACTATTCTGTGCCACTGCCACTAGCTTTCATTTCTCAGACGCGATAACCGTGTTGTGAGACTGCCTTTGACTTTAAAATGCATAACTGTACTTAAATCTGCTTGGGAACCCTTCTACACATTTAGTGTGTGACAGCAGAGATTTGAACCACCTTTAAAGACAGTGTAATGAAACAATTAGTTGAGTGTTAGTGCTAAAGTCCATCATGGATTAGTGCATTGGTGCCATAACCTTCTCAGCTGGAGGAATTCTTATATTCATACCATGGTATCTGTGGACTAAGCAGCGCAGACCAGATACAGACCGCCTCTCCTGTCTTCATGGGTCTGTGTTTATGGGTATGATTATGAGGGAGTTCTTTTCAGCAATAACCACCCCCCGGGAGAGCTTATGCGCTCCTTGGCCGCTGGTTTAAAGCCGAACTCCTTGGCCGTGTGGTTTAAAGCTGAGCTCACGCCCCTACTGATCCGATCGCCTTTCCCCTTCCAGAAAACGGCTGGCGGACGTAGGTGTCCGATCAATATCTCCAAGTCTGCCCTTGGAATTTGGTGTAAAACGAAGCCCCCCCCCCTCCCCCCCCCTCCCCGAAAGCCTCTGGAGGCAGAATGGTATATCCCAGACATAACCGCCAACCTACGGCTGATTTACGGCCTCCCCTCATGCAAAAGCGGGTGGGTGAGGGGAGAAGCGTTTCGGGTTTTACACGGCTTACCGCCCGGCACCGCGCTCGGCTGGCCTGGACTGAGTACATGCGTGGCTGAGGCAGTGGTCTGCAGCAGCTACCGGGTGGGATTTACGGCTGTGTGTGAAGATATATTTCTCTCACTCTCACTCTCTCCTTCTCTCTCTCTCTCTCCCTCCCCCTCTCACCCTATCTGCCCCTCCCCCCGTTTTTCACACACGCACACCTCTCTGTCGGCCCCCTCTGCTTTCCTTTCCCTCTCCTGACACGTACACACACACACACACACACACACACAGGCACACACACACACACATGCACACACAAGCATGATATCTGCCCCTCTCTCTCACACACACCTCTATTGGCCCTCCTCCCCTTCTCTGCTTTCCTATCCCTCACCTTACACACACACACACACACACACACACACAGGTACTCCTCCCCACCCCTCACTTCCTCCACAGACACACTCTCCTGGCCTCTCTCTAACCTAAGGCATGAGGGTTACAGTCATGTTCCAGTCTGGGCCAGCAGGTGAACAGCACACACACACAGCTTACGCCCGATCGACCCTCGAAAGGAACCGTACCCTCTGCTCTGCGGCGCTTCTTTCCTGAGCCACACATACAGCCGCCTAACCCAGAACAATGACAAACACCCGAGCAATGCGTGCGTCAATATACATCTCAGTGGCTATAAACTGCTGCTCTGTCAAAGACATCAGTGCAAAACGGGCTCCATCTGATCCACATTAAATACTCGTGTACCTCACCGGAGGCTGCGATGAACAGAGCCGTGAGCGTTTTCCCAGGGAAAGCGGGGAGGGCCTCGCACCCGACCGCCGTTATGAAAATGCCTTTTACGGCGGCGGCCCAAACCCAATAATCCCGCCGTAATTGTTTATCGACGTAGCGAGCGACGGGGGGAGGGGGAGCCGTCCGCGGCGGCGCTTTTCCAGGAAGCGGGTCCGGATTCGTCCGCGCCTTCCTGCCTGCTCACAGCCAGAGCTCTGCACATTAACCACGGAGCGAATGCACTTTGATCAAGCAAATGTGCCCGTCCTTCCCTGACCTTCACAAACAGGACGCACCCTGATGATAGACCGTGACACTGTGGTGCTGAACCCTCAGATGAGATGCCATTATTTGAACTCTAAGACTGGGCTGACCAATCAGAATTGAGGTGAGTGGTGTGGAGAAGTGGTGTGACTTATTTAAAACTATAGATGGGTCACTGAATGCTGTATTCTTGTTATGCCCTTAAGACAACTGCTCTCAAAACACTGGAATCTATGCAAGTCACTCTGGATAGTGTGTCCACTAGTGTGTCCACTAAGCGAATGTAATGTCATACAGTGTAATGCCATCTTAAAAAGAGATGAGTGAATGACTTAAATATGAAACCTACACACACTGGCGTTTGCTAAGCAAAAAAATGTGATGTAATGGACCATGTCAGTCCCCTTTACTTTGGAGGCAACTGCCCATAACACTGAATGACAGGCAAGTTTTGTGACCAATAGAAATCATGACTCAGGGACTCAGGGTATTTCGCTGATGCGTCATCAACATCTGAACTGGGTTTATTCACTTTGAGAGAGGAACTCCAGCCACCTTTGATAAATGAAATGATGTGATTGGCTGGAAAGCAGGACTCTTGCATCCCTGGCGTGGAGAGTTTTCCCTCGTGCCCCTCCCAGCTTCACTGACGTAGGTCCGGTTCTCTGCGTGTGGGCTGGAGCGTTCTGCTCCACCTGCTGGTTCTGCTCGGTCCGTACGGTTGGGCCGGACCTGGTCGCTCTGTTCCCGCTCTCTCATCTCTTCACTCTGGAGGGGGCGTGACTGCGACCTACTTTGCGAGCGCCAGAACCGTGGGTGTCACGGGCGAGAGTCACGCAGGCGTGCCGCGCTCCGCGCCTGGAGACGGCGGGTCTCCGCTCTCCAAACCAGGCCAGGATTAAAGGGCTTTTTGGGCTTCTGCCTCATAAATATTTCTTCGGAGGCCGTCTTCTGAGAGCTTGCGGTCCTCCTACGCAAACATTACACAGTGCTCTGACACACCACCAGTCAGGCCTAAAAGCAGGCAAATACTGAGTGAGAATGTGCACTTTGAACATTTCTCTGGATCAATAACCAATAATCCCACCTGATTAGGCTAAAATAAGCACAATCACAACACGACTGAATGCACAGAAAGGGCGTGAGTATGGGAACGCCAATATCATATCACTGTAATTAACGTAGATCATAGCAGATTGATGTCGCGCTTTTAGAAACTGTTTGAAGCTCTCTGATGTGCTGGCACAGGAACAGCATGACCGAACCGGACTGGCACAGTGTGGTCAGGAGGGACCTGATCCCAGCATGGCATTAGTGGAGTGTGTGTAATGTGATGTGTAAGGTTAGAGTTGAGGCTGGCTGAAGGCTGGGTGGGTCTGTGGAAGAGCAGGGCCAGCAGGAGGTCTGCTCTGACAGCGGCGAGAAAAGGCCGGTCTGCAGAATCTGCAGGGTCACGTCTGGGCCCAGCCAGACGGCAGCGCACTGACTCTGTGTGTGTGTGTGTGTGTGTGTGTGTGTGTGTGTGTGTGTGTGTGTGTGTGTGAGTGTGTCTGTGTGTGTGCCTGTGTGTATGCACTTGTGTTTGTGTATGTGTGCATGTGCACATGGTGCACGGTGTGTGTGTGTGTGTGTGTGTGTGTGTGTGTATGCCCCTGTGTTTGTGTACGTGTGCATGTGTACATGGTGCACAGTGTGTGGTGTGTGTGTGTGTGTGTGTTTGTGTGTGTTTATGTGTATGGTGTATGTGGGTCTGTTGTGTAAACAGAATGATGACTCACTCTCTTCAGTAGTGTGTCCCCAATGTGCACGTTTACATGTGAATGTGTGCATGGCGTGGAGTGTGTGTGTGTGTGTGTGTGTGTCTGTGTGTGTGAGTGTGTGTGTGTGTGTGTGTGTGTGTGTAAGCGTGTGTGTGTGTACTGTGAATCAGAATGATGACTCAGTCTCCTCAGTGATGGCACTGCACAGCTCCATTAGCAGGGGGAAGGTGGCACCTGGATCCATTAGTAAACAGTAAATGGTGGGCTGAATTATTGAAAGGCTGGACTTTGTGATTAACTCCCGTTCCATTTACACTTATGATTTAGGCCGGCTCTTTAAAGGACGGACAGCGAGGACAGACCTGCCTCAGCCCTTTCCGACCCACCAGGGGGGTTCATCCAGTTCACCGCTGCAGCCTTCCACCAAACCAATTAGGGCCGATGCAGAAATGTGTGTACGTAGGCGACTGCACACTTTAAGCCAAAACTATCGAGGATGCCGTAATTGTGTGCAGAAATGGATAATCGTAAATCTTTTCACCCTTAATGCATTCGAGACCTTGGACATTACTTCCTCCCCGCGCAGTGAATCTATCCCCGGTGCCTCCATTCTCCCCCGAGTGCCTGGATATGCAGTCATTAATAAGTTACTGTGATGTCATAATAGTGGAGCCCAGGGGTTAACTGTCTAGAACCAGAAAGACGTGACATCTCTCTATCTTCTCTGTCTCTCCCTTCTCTCTCTTCTTCCCTTATTGTTTCTCCCTCCCTTCCTCTCTTCCCCCAGCCTCCCTCTGAAGCCCCCGAGAGTGGGTGGGGACAGGGGCAGGTCAGATCTGCAGCTGGTCAGACACAGCTGTGTGTTGATGAGAGGGGAGGGGCTGGGGGGTGGGCGGGGGACGCACAAGCGCAAATCTATCAGGGCCCTCTGACGGTACGTCTGCACTGCTGACCCCTGCGCTGACCCCTGTGTCATCAGAGACGCCCTCATAGGTCTTCCATCAGATTGCGTGATTCATCAGTTTCTCATTCTCTCATGGAGCTAGATCCTCAGCACAACCAAGCAGAGAGGGACTAGCACATACAGCTGAATTTTACTAACACTCTAAAGGAGTTAAGGTTGCAAGAATCAGAAATCCCACTCATGATGCAGTTAAATGAATTACACATGCAATCTGTTAAGCATGGAATATGGACCCTCTGATCTAAATTGAGTTTCTATAAACAGCTCACATTAGAGGGCGCAGACGTGAAAAACAGGTTCCCCCATCTCACATTTTCACAGCGTTCAAACGCTGTTCCTCTGGGCCAATTTCTCCACTTCGGCAGCCGGTTAGCAAACCGGAGCCACCAGAAACGAGAGGAGATCAAAGATAAAAATCACCGTTCGGCTCTACCCGTCTGCGGAGCACCGCCGGCTCTTCCAAAAAATGAAAATGCGCACATGCACTGTCAATATTCCTGTTCCTGACTGGCACTGAGCACGCTCTGATTCGCAGAGCCACCCCCTCGCCTCAGAGCCCCTTGCATGCTAATGAGAGCACATTACAGGAGAGGTCACCGAGGAGTCTACTCCCAGGAAGGGGAAGAGATGCATGCTGGTGCCAGCCGGTGACCTCATAATTAACCAATTACATCATAAATCAGTCAACAGCATAATACATCTCTTAACAAATGTCAGGACATTTAATCACCGTAATGCAATTTTTCTGACTTCTTCCATTAGTGCTTAGTTAATATGTTATCTCTGAAACGTTATTATCGTGATTTACTATGTACTTGGTTACTACATGGGTAGCTGCTAGGGTGCCTGCATCTCCAAAGATTACTTGTCGGTTACATTCATGTTCCTTTGTTGCTTATAAAATGGAGGTTTTCTTAACATTGAATATAAAGTTTCTGAAAAGACTCCTCAATGTTACATTTTTACCAGAATTTCCAGCCACTGATGATAGTATACAACCGCTATGAATGGACGCTTTTAAAAATGCCATTTAAAGCTTCTGTTTTTAAAACAAAGCTTCACATTTGCCAAAAACCATCAATTGTTTGTTCTAAAAATACTTTACAAAAAACAGCTTTGGAGCCAAAAAAGAAATCTGCCAGCGGGCTGTACAATACGAGATTGCAGAGCTCCAAAATAGCATAATATTGACTGAAACCATATGTTGAAGCTGGATTTATTGTCAACAGTGGAAGGAATCCCCCTTGGACAAAATTCAAACACAGGCAAGCGCCCAATTCTAGCTGAAGACAGAAACACAAGGCAAGGCAAAGACCCCACAGATGTGACATTACATATTCATGATTTCCCAAAAAGCCGCTGCTGTGCTCGATATTCATTCCATTCTTATGTGAAAACATGCACTTTGCCTGGCATGCTATGTAGAGCAGTGCACTGTGCACATTAAAGACTTCCCATTTGGAGAGCGCACAGTCACAGCAGGTCCGCACAGACGATCAGACCTTTAAAAAGGAACGCAAAGGCAATCAATATCTCATCTCAGACCTCCCTGCTCACGAATCCTCCCGTTGTGAAATCGAGAGCTTCCCGGTTCCATCATGCAAAAGGCACAAGGCTTTCCGTATGCCGTGCAATTAAACCTTAAACGGGGGTGAACTCGTGCATTTTCGCTCTGAATCTGGAACATGCAATGAGATGCATTCCGTGCGTCTTTTTTTTTGTCGAGTCAAGCCTTTTATGGAAAAGAGAAGGCACGCTGTTCCCATAAATCAAGCTGATCTTGATATAGCACTTATGACATGTCTGCTCTGAATTTATTGGATAAAGGCAGGCGACTGACAGGCTCTGTCTTTATGAGATACATCTGACTCAATCTGAATCCCCCAACATCTCTTATCTGTACCGGCTCACAGCCTCCTCTCTGCTATACTTATCCAGGCTGAGACACCGCATTTTCCTTTCAATAATACGGCAAAATAAACCACTATTCCCACAGCTGCACATTCAAGGAAGCTATGGGCAAACCTCATCAAAACCGCATTTAAAATGATGACCCGCAATGATGACCAGATAACATACACAAGGCGTGACACAATGCATCCGAACAGTAAAAAAACCAACCACCGACCAAATACTCTCGCATCCACATGGCAAGAGACTGAAAGCTTTGAGCCATACGTGTAAAAAGAGAACTCTGCATGGGTTTATGTTGAGTCGGATCTTAACAGAATAATCACAACCTAAACTCACGAATGCAGTTTTTATACAGAAGGCATAAAAAAAAGAATCAAGATGCATTCACTTGCAGGGTTATATAAAGCATGGACATTTGGTTTTCACATGCCCCAGAACTGCAACCCATGTCTTCCTGTAAGGCCATCACATGCTCCGCTGTTACAAAACGTCTTTGTTGAGATGTCGGCACAGTGACTCCTCAAACCCTTGGGTGCAAAGTCAAATGAAAAGTCACCTGAATAAAAATCAAAGGAGCGGATGAATCCCGAAACGGAGCATACTGAGGCATACTTGGAGCGGCGCATTGATTTGCCACGTGGGATTCTACGCTGCCATGTGCTTCTTTTGCTATAGGCAGCACTTTCAGATGATTTGGAATGCAGCTACTACTGTAATCAAAAGTCAATTACGAATCAATAATCTTTGTAAATGACATCTGCAGATTGGCAGATGGCTGCAAGGTTAAGCACATCTGGCCACATTATCAGATGATTACACTTTCTTTTTTCCCCTCCTTGACTCAAATAGATCAATAACAGCAACGTTGCAGCCGGACAGAAAAGCACTCGTACGTGTGCGTGCGCTACACACGCTCTCAGCAGAACTGTCTCTCGGCTCTTCAGTCGTTTTGAGATCGGTGCCAGCTTTGCAGGTTCGCTGTCGAGGACCTGACTGTATTCAGCATTCCGTGGTGTTGCATTAAAGAGAGCTACTGCCTGGGAGCACAGAGACCCCCCTTATGAATCGAGAGAATCTCATCCAGCACAAAGAGGATGTGACATCACGGCCTATTTATAGCCCTGTGGAGAGAGAATGCTGAAGTTAAACTGGTAGCCATTACCAGGGCCCAGCTGCGTGCAGAGAAACAGAAACGCTCTGTGCGCTCATACGCAGTCGCTTGCTTCACACGTCGTGGCCACGCTCCGTGTTCCAGCCTACCTTATTCAACATGGCTGACAAAGATATCAATGCGTAACAATACTTATAAATGATCGTAGGATAGACAATAAATATGGAGAAGTTTTCAAAAGTAAGAATGATAAATGTGAACCAATAAGACATTTTCAGCTTTTCAGCTCATTAACGTGTCGTTAATAAGTTCCTTTTGGTCACTCATTTCCAGATCAGTATAGCTTTTGAGCTACTGCTGACCACTTCCCACTTATGACCAGCTTATAACATTAGTAATGATGAATGGATTAAAACAGGTCATGCGGGTAAAGCAAGTATAGTACAGGCCCCATTCAAACAGGATCTGTGTTGGTGTATCTCAAACACAATCATGCAGAGAGAGGTGGTTCATACGGTATTTAGAGGATGATGTGGTATGTTGAACTGTATCACCGGGCACAATCTCATTTCACTGTCTGAGCTGTAGTGGTTGTTGAGGGAACCAGCGGGCTGTTCAGAAATGTTCTCAGGGATGGGCAGGGACTTGGGGAAGGGGGAGGTTTAGGGTACGGGGGGGGTAGGGGGGGAGGAGGGTGCTGCGCTTTCATCACTTGTGAGACTTTACACACTTTTATTTTTAGCTTGAGGAAGAGGCGCAGGGGGCGACATTGGGAAGCACTTAATCAGCGGCCTGATTAGCACAGCTGACTGAACTCCCCTCACAAAAGAGTAGCCTGTCCTTTATCTAACCCCCCTCCCCCTCCCCCTCCCCAGCAAGCAATGACATCACTGTGAATTCTGTGTGAACCTCCCCACCCACACACACTCTCACTCGCGCTCAGCAGGTACCTGTCCTTGGATTAAAAGCGAGTCACTTTCTGCAATGTCACACCAGTTGGAGTTAGGAGCTCTTCACTTTCCTCTAAGTACTGACTGTGATATTGCACATGTGCCTCTTTGAAACAACAAGGCAGGAATTTGGCATAGATTTCCCCACTCTTTTAACTAACTGGTTTTAGCTCCAATCAAGTATTGCTCAGTATTGCCTGATGATATTGAAATGATATTGCCATTACTGTATATGCCTGTCAAAGCAGGAGTCAAAGATGCTGAACTGGGCTCTTCAAACCACCTTCTACCCACAACCCCCTGTGAGACCTCAGCCAATTAAGTTAATTAATGCTCTTTTGAGGTGATTAGCCACAATACTATGGAGCCCTTCTCTTATTAGGGATCAGCACCACAGATTTTATATGTATGGACCAGATAGTCAATTCAGTGCATTCCACACTGAAGATTCCATGTCTGCCATTGGTGAAGTTGTAAGTGTTCTGATTTGCTGGCTCATTGTGACCATGCTTGAAGGGGAGTGGTCCATGACCATAGTCGGCATAGCAACACAGAGAGCACCAGAACATCCTGTTATGAACCAGAACCTCCCAGATGGAGGACAGAAGGAAAGCTGGAGCTGATTATCTGGTCAAATAGAATGTCTGTGTCAACACCTTCCACTCTACAGGTCACGGCCTGAGGTCCAACCATCACCAGATCTAATGTCACAGGAAGGCACTTCCGCGATTTGAGGGCTGTTATCCTGCTGATTACACAGCTTCCCTAATTAGCACCTACTGTATACCTGAAGCACAAGGTGAAGTGACTCGATTCCAGTGAACAAATAAGAGAAGCGGCAAGTCAAATAACAGCACTCTGGGTTCTCACAGCAGTTTCTGGTGTAGAGTTTGTGTCGTTGTCTCCTGCCTCCAGTAGGGGGCGCTGTCTCAGCCAGGGCCAAAGCAGCGGAAAGCAACAGAACGGCGTAGTACAACGAACATGCTCCGGGACACACAGCAGTCCTCTCTGCAATAAATCAGCCACCCATCGCCGAATACACTGGGGCGTGCGCTCATTTTGAGTGATTAAGCTTAATAATTCATGCCGGTGAGCAATTCAGGAGCTGCGAGGAGATAAAACAACGTTTTGCTGAAGACAGTGAGGCTGTTCAGGGAACTGGGGTTTGCCACCCATCTAACTAACTGTGTGCTGCCAGTTCGCTCAGTCCAGAGCCGTGCGAAATGACTCCACCGGCATCTCTGTCCGCGGGGTGTCTGAGAATTCCACCGGCAGGTATTTGTCTGAGCGCTCCGCTGAAGAATGCCCTGCCTCACATCAGCGTTTGATAGAACTGTCCTCTGGGGCAGAATCAATGCTGGATCCTGGTAGAATGAAATATGTCTCGGACCTAACCTTTCAAACGGTATTGATCAAGCCGTCCTGCCGGAGCCGACACAAACGCTCGCGGCGCACGTGCTAGCTGGCGCGGAGGCCCGGCACGCAGCAGCAGAGAGAGGGGGAAGGACGTGCAACAAAAGCCATGTGGCAAACTGAGCGTAAAACAAAACAACAAGTTACTTAAGCGCTCGCTGCTTGCAAATCACCGCTTGAGGGGCTGGAGGGTCTTTCCCCTTGCGCGGCAGTTAGTGCATCACTGCATACAGTGACCCTAACGTGACAGTGATCCAAACGCTGGGGGGGGGGGGCAACGGAAACTGCATAGGGCTTCCCTGGGGAAGGATCCCCTCTTCTCTGCATTGCTCTCATCTGCAATCTTACTTCCTCCTGTTCTGGGCCAGGAGAGATGTGCATCAGCACTTTTCCAAGCTCTAATCAACACTTCAGGCGCAACAAATTGAAGCACAAACAGTAATCACATTCGTGTGCAGTAACGCACCTTGCTCAGCTAAATCATATTCTTGTGCAGTGATGCACTCTCTTTGCTGAAGGAGCCTGCCTGGGAGACACAGTGTTCATAGTGCCTGTTCCCAGCACCTTGCAGTGGGAGAGAGAGCGAAATGTGATAGGCTCTGTCAGGTTTTATTTCAAGACTTTGGTGATTTTCTCACCTGTGCAACACTGAGGCCATGAGAGGCCCCTCCCCCGCCCCCAGGTGGTCAAATGGTACAGTCCATGTGAGCGACACCATTCCTGCTTCCGTTCCCCTTTCACCCCACCCATCCAGCTCGTCAGCTGGATCCCAAAGGTTGGGCGCCGCTTCTGTTCCATGGCCAAAATGGCGGCACTTGAACGCACTGAGAGAGATTAATGCCAGCAGCCCTGCTCCACGGCAGCACACATCCCCGCACACACCCTTCCACAACACAGGAAGAGGAGTGCGGACCCTTAGGACCAATTCCGCTCAGCAGTTACTGTGATGCCTGTAAGCCCGCTCGTTCATACTGCACACCCCACTCGCCGAGCAGCGAGACTGACATCCAAGGCAATACATCACACGCTTTCATTGTGTTTCCAACTATTTCAGCCACGGCTGGAGAGACAGAGAGATAAATGGACATGATAAAGAAACACATCGACAAGCCTGTGCTCTAATCTAGTGCCAACACTGGCCTTCATTACAACAATCTGTGTGTGTGATCAATAGCGTAGTATCTCATTAGAGACTTGCTGAGCGTGGAAGGACTGCGATCAGCGTCTGGGAGTGAGTGTCCATTGGAGGGGACTGTCCAATAGCAGTGATTTGCACACACTCAGCCATTACTGCTGAAAGCAGGGCTGCCCTGAGGGCGTTTCTGCTGCTGTTAAATCAAACATTCCCGGAGCTGAGGGGCAAGCTGTTTCATAGCAGACAGCTGAACGACCAGCGTACATACTCAGATCCAACATAAACCCCACAGACCCGACGGGCCTCCAGGTCCAAAATGAGATGCCAGGTCTACTCCCTTCTGGTGCTGGAGGACTGTAGTGTCTAAAAGCTTTCATTCCTCCCAGGCAACAAACCACAGTACGCAACTCCTCACTCAAGCAAAGTTTTCCTCTCTGGTTCTGGAGGTGTATGTAGGCTTCCTCTTCAGCTCTGTGAGTGTATGTAGCATTCCCCTCCAGTTCTGTGAGTGTATGTAGCTTTCCTCTCCAGCTCTGTGAGTATATGTAGGTTTCCTCTCCAGCTCTGTGAGTGTATGTAGCTTTTCTCTCCAGCTCTGTGAGTGTATGTAGCTTTCCTCTGCGGTTCTGTGAGTGTATGTAGCTTAGCTTTCCAGCTCTGTGAGTGTATGTAGGTTTCCTCTGCGGTTCTGTGAGTGTATGTAGCTTAGCTTTCCAGCTCTGTGAGTGTATGTAGGTTTCCTCTGCGGTTCTGTGAGTGTATGTAGGTTTCCTCTCCAGTTCTGTGAGTGTATATAGCTTTCCTCTCCAGCTCTGTGAGTGTATGTAGCTTTCCTCTCCAGCTCTGTGAGTGTATGTAGGTTTCCTCTGCGGTTCTGTGAGTGTATGTAGCTTAGCTTTCCAGCTCTGTGAGTGTATGTAGGTTTCCTCTGCGGTTCTGTGAGTGTATGTAGGTTTCCTCTCCAGTTCTGTGAGTGTATATAGCTTTCCTCTCCAGCTCTGTGAGTGTATGTAGCTTTCCTCTCCAGCTCTGTGAGTGTATGTAGTTTTTCTCTCCGGCTCTGTGAGTGTATGTAGTTTTTCTCTCCGGTTCTGTGAGTGTATGTAGCTTTCCTCTCCAGCTCTGTGAGTGTATGTAGCTTTTCTCTCCAGCTCTGTGAGTGTATGTAGCTTTTCTCTCCAGCTCTGTGAGTGTATGTAGCTTTTCTCTCCAGCTCTGTGAGTGTATGTAGTTTTTCTCTCCAGTTCTGTGAGTGTATATAGCTTTCCTCTCCAGCTCTGTGAGTGTATGTAGGTTTTGTTGCTGGTTCTGTAGTGATTGAAAGAGAGCTGGTACAGCTAGTGCTTTACTCAGAGCCCAGGACTCACTGAGCACCGCTGTTCTGCAGAGTGATCACTGTGCTGTAGCACGCAGCCAGACGGGGCGGTGGCGCTGAAAACGCCACAGGCTCAGCAGTGAGACCTCTGCCTGACCAGCAGCCTCTCTAGGCCCCTCAGGCTGTTTAGCCAGCACAGCTCCTCTGAGAGGAGCCGGAATCTGTAGTGGGAAGCTGCGGGCGGTCAAGTGACACAGCGTGGTCCGGCCTCCCACAAGCCCACGCTCTGGGTGACCCCGTTTCGGGTGAGCGGCGTGCTGGAAGGCCTCAAGAATCACCTTAACCTCGAGCCCGCTCGGGGGAGCGGAAGCCTGCAGCGTTGGTGTGGGAGCTGGCTGAGAATGAGTGAGTGAGAGGCGATCCTGCAGGATAACTGTGGCAGTGGGGCATGGTGGTAAGGAGCAGGGCTCGTAACTGAAAGGTTGCTGGTCCGATTCCCCGCTGGGGCACTGCCGTTGTACCCTTGGGGAAGGTACCTCCCCACAGAATTGCCTCAGTAAAGATCCAGCTGTACAAATAGATAACGTGTAAAAACTGTAACCTATGTAAGTCACTCTGGATAAGAGTGCCTGCGAGATGGCAACGACGACGCTGCAACCTCAGGATTAGCACAGAGCTCCCTGACCCCCTTGCCCCTTTCCCTTCATCGGGACTGCTCTGAGAAAAACAGCTCTGTTGGGACTGAGCGGAACCACCAGCGAGAGGCAAATAAACACACAAGTGCAGCACAAGCCGCTGCAGTGCGCTGGGCAGGAGAAATAAAGGGGCAGCTGTCCTGCCATTAATAAACTGAGAGTGACAGCTGCCTGCTACAGTGGCAGTTCCCCTCTCTGATACGGGAAGAGAGGAAAGACAAGGGGAGTGAGAAAATCGATTCCTGTCCTTTCAGGATGTGCTGGATCGTACCCGGACGCGCGCTCCCCTCCTCTGTCCATACGCCACGCAGACTGCCGCCTTACTGACTGTCTGCGCGGAATGTCTGTGGTGAACGGGGGCGCTGGCAGAGGGGGGAGCGCTCTGCGGGGCGTGTTTTTGCACGCTCGTCCCACGCAGATGAGGGATTTGAGCCACTGACAACAAAAAGACTGCCTGTGCCACACCTCATGTCCCAGCCGGGTGAAAGGAACCGTGCCGAAAGGCGTTAGGTCACAGTGGCATCTCCACGAAGCTTTGCGTTGCGTCGGATGGACGTGCTCACGTTCAGAGACCTAACGAGGCCTGTGGCAGGGACAGCTGCACATGCAGGGGCGTGACCCTTCCCCTTGCCTGAGTCCCCAATTTCATGCCAACGCACATGGTAAAAAAAAAAGAAAGGAAAGGAGGGGAAATGTTGGTGGGATTTTTATGGCGGCAGTGTAGCATAGTGGTAAGGAGCAGGACTTCGCTGCTAGGGCACTGCTGTTGTACCCTTGGGCAAGACACTTAACCCAGAACTGCCTCAGTAAATATTCAGCTATATAAATGGGTATTGTAAAAAATTGTAACCTGTGTAAATCACCCTGGATAAGGGTCTGCTAAATGGCAATAATGTAATGTAATGTGCGACAGGACTGTGCTTTGACCTCCAGACAGGCCGTCACAGGCCACACTGTGTCATGCCACGCTGCCTGCCTCTCTCTTCAGCACTAGGTATCATGGGACATGTTACAGGAGGGGGGGGGGGGGTGATAGAGAGGGTGGAGTGTAGGGGGGTGTGAGTAGTTTGGCTAGCCCTGATGGAGCGGAGAGGGGGCCTCCTTCCTTGTTCTTTCCAGAGCAGACGTTAGTCGATTTGGTGCTCACCCAACCGCCATTCAGCCACTGTATCAAACCACCTCCACTTGTGAGAGTGCGTCTGCACTCCCCAGTTTAACCCCGAGCCTCACAGCCAGAGCTGTCACTGTGCCAACGCCAATACACTGGAGAGGAGGGGGAAAAAAATCTGAGCTGATTACTCATCCCCTCAAACCTCCACAATCCTGCAGCCCGGATATCTGACACCACCACGCATTGTTGCAAGCACAATATTCACAGCATGATAGCGTGTATTAGGGAACAACTGAAACCAAAACAAAAACTTCAAAGCGCAACGATTCAAAGTGCCAGACCTCAGAATGATCCGCCTGAGTGTAGAGCGATGCATGAGGAACTCTGAACCGTAAGGCTATGGGTTCAAATCCCAGCTGATGGACACTGCTGATTCTGTCCTTCATATTTCCACACTCCATCTCAATCTCTCTAACGCTGGCCAGGAGTTTGAAAGGGTTCCAGGGGTGTGCCAATTTAGTCAATCACTGTCAATAAGAGGACATGAATATGACTGGCGATTCAATCATCTAATCTGCATTCTAATTAATAAGGTTTGTGTCCAAACAATTTAATGAAAATGAGATCCAATTACATCCCCTTTCTTCTTACTCGTTCAGGCAAGGAAACTGTACTGGGACACCTCACATGGCATCAAAAGCAAGGCACGCGTCTCTTTCAGACTGGTACCTACCTGCTGTTATCGCAGTCCAACACACAGCTTCAAAGGCAATCAGTGCAACAGTGATATCACTCAGGCTAATTAATGCTGCCAAATTAATTAACGGAATCATTTGTGTGCAAGTAACATCCATAAAGAGGCCCAGATTGTGAAATGACATCTTATTTTGCAGGGCGCAGAGACATCAGTGCTCATCACCTGCAAAGCCATTCCACACAAACACATAATTTTCTGCCTGGGCCGTGGACCTGCCATTATGGATATACAGCCGGCCATAAAGGATTTTCTTTCTTTTCCGCTGCTCTCTGAATGTGAATGCAGCTGACAGACTTCAGACAAAGGTGTGAGAAATAACAAACTCTGCCATCAGGTTTAATTATCTCCTCATCACCATGCAATCACAGTCTGGTTTTCAGTTGGACGGTCACGTCCTTAATTTCACATGGGGTTGAATATAGATTACACACACACACACACACACACACACACACATGCAGTCAGTGTGTGAACAAGAAAGATATATACAATCCGCAAGAATAATGGTTACACTTGCACAAAGTGACACCTAATTTATACAAAAAATACCTTTCCCACTTTCAGATGCCTTTCTAGATACAGGTTTAAGCTATACAGTTTTCCCACATCTTAGTGTACTTCTAGCAGGTGACTATGGGTGAAGAGGGTTTCATAGGACCTCAGATCTGTTAATATCAAACATTACCGCTGTTTCATGGAGCATTTAACCAATCAGAGAAAAATCATTTCAGATGTGCCTAACTGTCCAGTGCACGGCGCAGAATCTGGTATTGCAATGCACCTCGCAAGCTCTGAAACATTAGTTCTGCTTTTCATGCAAAACAAAGTCTCAAAAACTGTGAGCCTTAGATCGCAGAAAATTCTGCTGGAAGAGACGATGAAACGAGTGAGGCTGCTGGCCAAGCATGGGCCTGGCAGGAGGGGGATGGTGCTTCACATGTCTCAGGGAGTCTGCGCTGTCCTCAGGGCCCGTTCGCATTGAGATAAAGGACGTAACCACGCCGTGCAGAGCTGGTACCCCTCTCCCGTGCGCCTTCCTACACCACATGAATTACTCTGATAACCGTGAGAATGGCCGGCGAACAAAGTGTGCTTTTCACCAGGAAAAGGAGCCCTGGACAGGAAGCAGAGAGGACCCGTGCCTGGAATCTCTAACGCTTCGCAGCCAGGAAGCCGATCTCCGCTTAGGAGCAATTACATAAGGCCCTGTTTCTCCACACTGCTGCAACACCAGCTAGCTCCTATTGAATCATTGTAAATGCATTTGAGCAAAAATCCTCTTAAAGAATGAGTACGAGTGACCACCACATATGTGCACACACATACAAACATGCATGCATACGCTTATCTCGTAGACTTTACCAACACTTCCCAAGTCATATCAACACAAATATAAATATAAATATAAATGGAAAAAGAATATGAGCATGCTGAATCTATAATTCAACAATGAATTTAAGTGTTAAAGGTGTAGGTATTAAGTGACACCTGCTAAATAATAGCCAGTTAAAGAAGATGCATTTCATTTACACTGATAGTTCTTGTACAATTTTTAACTATTTTTTCATGAATACCGGTTTAACTAATGATAGTCCATGTAATTGTGTCTAATGTAGCGTTGTCCCTTTGTGGACTTCACATTAAATAACCCTGTGTATGTGTCATTAAAGTTCTATTAAACAGTGCTGGTTTTACAAAGTGACCAGAGGTCTTAACTTAGTAAAAGTTTTTTTTACTTTTACTATGCTTTTGTCATAATGAAAATTGTTTCGTGTATTTCACGTATTTCAGGATAATCAGTTAAAAAAAAACCTTTTATTTGCCGACTATTCTATTTGCATCTCACCGCTTGCCACCGGGTGCTTGTGAAATTTAGCATACAGCACCAGCCGAAAACCATGTATGACAAAGCACAGAACCTCTGAACGCTGGCCAGTCTTGTACATTCCCATTATTCCACCACACAGTCTAAATTACTCAACATGACCCAGGGTTAAGGAAAACGTTGACACCACTGCTGTAACCTGCCAACACACACTTGATTCTGGCACATTACAGTGTGCAGACAGGGCGTTACAGTCCCACCGGTATCAGGTTTCGCAGCTGTGATCACTCCGTGGGTCAGGTGACCGAAGGGGGCGGGGCTTACCTGCGGCAGGGCGGAGCTGAGCTGCCTCTGCAGCGAATCGCGGTCGTAGATGACGTCCTGCAGGTGCTGCTGGGCCAGGCCCAGGCTCTCCTGCGTCTCGCGCAGGGTGTCGAGCAGCCGGTCGCGCTCGTCCAGCATGTTGACCATCAGCTGCTCGAAGTGCGAGTCCGGGTCCGAGGCGCTGCTCTGGGAGCCGCGCTGGCTCAGCGCCGTGTCCTCGCTGATGGTGGGCATCACCTCGCACATCATCTCTCCCTGCGGGGGGGGGTCAGGGGTCAGGGGTCAGGGATCGGGGGTCAAAGGTCAGCCACCTTCATATACAAACACACTGAAGTCTGTCCTACACCTTTCCCCTGTGTAAAATAACAGCGTAAAATTTATATTTGCAACAACGTAATTTTAACTGCCTTTGCCTTTGATATACTATAAATTTGACTGATGACTGTGCAGTAAATATTACAGATTGCCACCAGCTGCAGCTGTCCTTGTTATTGTAGATAAAGTTCAAGCATTTGGTGATAGAAATGGGTTACCAAAATGTGGCCGTCTGTTTTAGAGTACCTGTGACATGTGTGCCGAACTGGAGCATGAAGTGCAATTCAGGTTCAATGGAAAAAAAAGTGAAGTCAAACGAAACCCAGAGAAAGTGTCTGCCCCAGCAAGCACAGAGATGTGAGTGTGAAGAGGTGTGCATTTCACAGAAAAACCAGCCACATGTAAACCACGATCCTAACTGCGTACAGCCAGTTAGTGACACAAAAAAATCATTGTAGTGATCTGGGTCTACAGTAAGTGTGATTCAGCACTCTTAAAATGGCTTCTCTCATGGAGAAACGCCCCTGCAGGACTTTTTAATACATACTTATGCCCCACCAAACTCATTCCTGGAGTTTAATTCTTCAGAGACTGCTCTTAAAGACAGCAGTTCTTCTTCTGTTATATACATACGTTCAAACTTTTCCCACAATACAAACTGAGGTCAACTCATAGTCCAAGCAAGAAATGACACACCTACAACATCTGAAAACTAGTCGCTGGAAACAAGGGTTTTGATTTGATTTCAGGGTGCAGACTGATACAGTTCTTCAAAAGAAAAAAAGTCATTAACATACAAAAAAAAACATACAAGACCTTTCCATCAGGACCAGAATACATAATACAAACATTACCTGTCACCTGGTAACCCAGATAAATGGTGTTTGTTATGACACCTGACCCATTACTTGCATTTACTTTATTGCTTCCCCATAGAGGCCTGAAATGTGCCATTATTACTTACATTTACTTCACTGATTTCTCCACAGAGGTCCCATTATTTATCTCTCCATGTCCAAAGCGTTGAAGCCCATAGCGAGCGCCAAAAAGTCCTACACTACTTTTGTATTCTCAGCTTGTCCACTAAGCCCATACACATCTGTGGCTCATTTCAAATCCGGTCATTTGCTGGTGGAAGGATGCAAGCAGGACAGGGGATTCATGCTGTAGTACGGGCTGCTGTTTTTCCTGCCACAGGGTCTGCGCGCGCTCATAAGTGAATACATTCCACGGCTGACCCGCTCAATCTCAAAGGTCAGCCCCCGCGCCGGCACGGTCATGTGCAATCTATCTCAGAAATTGAATCGTTCCAAGACCGCCCCTCGGATCGGCCCGGCGAAAAGCGGGCGTTCGCCCCGGGAGCGCGGCGCCTCATGTGACGACGTCACATGTCAGGGCGAGCACAGAGCGCCAATTGTTGTTGTCTCCGCGGGAAACCGTCGCTAAGGGAGCCCGGGAGAGGAGCGCACTACCCTCTTTTTATGAGGCTCCGGGTCTGGAGCCGGCCCCTCCCAGAGTGACAGTGACGCGGCGGCCGCCGAGAGCGCCGGCCTCTCTGGGGAAGGACAGCGGACGACTATGACAGAGTCGCTGGCAGCTTCGCGTCCCATCAGCCCCTGCTCCAAGGCCGGATTCGTCTCGGAAGCCAGATGCGCTGCTCCACATTTTATGCCTGTTCTGTTTTGTGCGTCAGCCCATATCGTATGTTCCACTTCTTACGTAACTCAGCGGATCTATACTATAAGGCGTTTGGGGGCCCTGTCTGTGGTGAGGCCGCCAGCATCGTCGCATCGTTCCCGCTCCCTGCGTCTCTTCCTCGCGTGTATCCGTGTCGATGTCACCACACGGTTTCCGGCTCGCTTTCCGCTACACTGACACGAGGGCCGCAGTTCTTACCCCAGTGATCGCTTAAGCTCCCACAGCTTACTCCATTTTTCATGGCATACTTTATGAGAGATAGCACCCCCCCCCCCCCCCCCCCCGCCCCCCCACGATTAAACGTGTTCACAGCTCAGCTATACAGCTGCTGTGCATACTCCCCTCTCTCATTACCCACCAGACCCCTGAAGACTGCTGTGTGTCTGCTATTATCCTTGTAGCATGTGTTACATCATTTCACTGAATGGGAGGCAAACGCTGACACGGCTGTGTGAACACCAGCGTGGTGCAGTGGTTAGTGTCCTGGTATCCACAACGATAGTGGATATCCATTCACAACGCTGTGCACCATCAATCCACACTGAATAGGGAAAGACCAGCGGGGTGCCGGGTCTGAACTGCACCAGTAAATACAATATGTGTCAGTACTAATGAATAACAGGTACAATGTGGTGTGTGTTATGTAATTTGCCACCAGATAAGGGATTATGCAGATGATTTTTAAAAATCCTAGGGCGGTAAAAGGTATCAGATGAGCTCCACATGATGCTGCTGATGGGGCTGTTTTTGACTCGGGTACAAGTCGGAACGGCCTCGGCATCCGCCGCCTGGCCCTGTACAATAGCAGGTCTGTCCCTCAGCGCCGGGCCTCCATGTGCCCGGCCCCGCGCCAGGGTCCCGCCGGCTCCCTCCCTGTCACCGTCCCCTTCCCTTTTAAACCTGCGAGACACCAGGCCCCTGAAGCAGAGCCCTTATTTCACACGGCCAGTGTCTCTGCATTGTGACCGCGAGGCAGGAGGGCTTTGACACTGTAATAAGACGATAAGCCCCGCATCGTAAGTCAATCGTGAGAGAATGAGAGGGGAGTAATGGGACAGATCGCCTCATCACCAGCCAGCGATTCTGAGATTCTTTTAAAAAGGGAGGGGGGTGCGCTCTGGTATGATAGCTTCAGACTGGCCGCACTGGTTACAGTGGAACAGCCCCCATTAAAGTTACTCAATCAAGCTCGCACTTTCCACATCCTCGCGAGTCGGACAGACGGAAACAAGGACTTCCACGGTCTCTGATGAGAGTGGTTAAAATGTGTCTGCGCGTTGCTTGCCTGCAAGCAAAAGCTTTCAAATGCCGAGAAACGCTGAAGCCTTCAACGTTTCCTCTTTGTGTTGTGGGGGGAGAAAAAAAAAAGAGATGTCTATGATACCTTTGACAAATCAGATCTCCCAAAGCGGCGCTGCGTGTTGCTGTAATGAGGCCGTTTGCTTATGTAAGCGCTTGTTTCCGTTACACGCTGTGCAGACAGCAGTGTGTAAATCTGAGAGGGAATGTCTGATCTTCTCACCGGCTCCGGGATTCCCTCGTGGACACTTAAAGGAACACGGCGCCCGCACCCGGAGACGCGCGCTGCAGACAGAGACACGCTCCTGACGTCAGCACGGGGCCTACAGAAACGCCTGAAGGACACGAGCGCGTGCCGTGATGCGGGTTTAGGGAGCACTGAGGTTAGCAGGTCAAGCTTTCTTTCAGCACTGCTTTTCGGAGATAGCAGCAGCAGCAGCAGCACCCAGGTGGGGTTTTAACTTATGATTCAGCGGTGTAGCATAGTAGTGAGGAGCAGGGCTCATAACCGAGAGGTTGCTGGCTCAGTTCCCCACTGGGGCACTGCTTTTGTACCCTTGGGCAAGTTACTTAAACTACAGTTGCCTCAGTAAGTGTCCAGCTGTATAAATGGATAAAACTGTAACTTATGTAAGTCACTCTGGATAAGAGCGTCTGCTAAATGACAATGTAATGTAATGTATTGTAATGATTTGCAGGCACGAAACCCAACCGACGCTGAATGTGATCGTGCCTAGCCTCTGTGATATTGTATCACTCGCACATCCTTTACAGTGCAAGGAGCACGACCTCCATGGAGGCCAGAGTCCAGAGGGTAAACAGGATGAGCTTTGTTCAGGAAGCGCTTGGGAGGGAGTGCTGACACTACAAAGAATAACATCTATAAATCATTTTCCTTCTGCTCGTGCGATGCAAACACAGAGCTCACATTCACAGCTGATTTATTGCGAAGCGTGGGCCCACAGTCCTTCTCGTTGGCGATAAAGTGGCAGGAGTGTGGTGTCGTGGCAAGGAGCGGGGCTTGTAATCGAAAGGTTGCCAGTTTGATTCCCTGCTGGAACACTGCTGTTGTACCATAACCCTAAACATAACAGCTGTATAAACGGGTAATTAAAAAACTGTAAACTATGTAAGTTGCTCTGGATAAGAGTATCTGCCAAATGGCAGTAATGCAATGTAAAGGAAGGTTAGTGTGGTTGAGAGTGAAACATAAACCACCATTTGCGTCAAAGGGAACTGCCCCACTTCCTTTTTATACATTGAATGGTGGTTGGTATTTATATATCCCACGGAGCTCAAAGCCCAGAGAGAAGTTCCCCAGGCAAACGTGTATCTGAACACAACTGTGAGGCTAAACTGATAATCTGCTTACGGGTCACAGCCTTCAGACTTACAAATGCATAGAGTGTGTTGGTTTCGACTATCGTTTACTGTAGAACAGAGAAACATCTTCCTCTTTTAAATCATCTCCATTGTTTTGACAGCCCCATTCTGCAATCAAATCACATTTACAAAAGCAGTACGGGCTCTAGTAGCCCACTGGTAGGGTGGCCACCTACGTGAAAATGCAACCGCAGAGAGAGAAAGGGCCGATTAAAATGCTCGACGGTTATAACAACAGAAAACAAAAGACGAGGAGATGGATCACGGGAAGGCAGGCCGAGACAGCCACAGCTGAGCCGCATGACAGGATACTAAATGTGCGATGAAAAACAAAAATGCACTTTTATCCCACTGCCATATGCCGATGGATGAATTATTCAGGCATAAACATCCCAGGGTTCTCCTTCCAGTCAGTGCACAGGCTTCCAGGGTACAGAGAGATGCCTCGCTGACAGACACCTGCTGTGGCATCCGATATCCTCTACAGCGCTGGCCTAGCATGTGCTAGCGTAGCCTAGCGCCACGCCAGTGGCCACAGCACCAAAGATACCAGTTAATCCTGAACAAACCCCACCACACCATTCCATCAAACACAACAGCACTTCCAGTGACCGGGTTTGGGCCGTTTCTCACATACACAGCGTACGCACAGCGGCAATGCTCGAAACTGATAAGAGATCAGGTTGGGGTTGCTCTTTCAGAACCCCCACAATGCATTGCACTGTGGCTCTGTGGACAACAAAACTGGCAAAGCAGACAAAAGCTGAGATGCAGAACAGACCGATGCTTGATTTGTGCACCAGCGTGTGGATGCTGCATGTGCACTGTCATTAAATACATAAGCATATGGCCGGTTGCCAACATGGAAAATATCTGAAAATAAAAGACGGAGCTGAGCCCTGCACTTGCTGGTGTCCTGTGCTGAATGGTGGGACTGCGAGTGGCAAAGCTCGACATGTGGTCCGCTTTCACGCGTACCAGCTAAGGGACAAATTAACAGAGATTAATAGAGCTGTCTTTAACAGAATTATTTTACGTTGTACTCCACTCTGTCAACAATTAAGTGCTTGAATCGCACGGCTTGTACGGTTTTATAGGACACTGGGGCATACCTTATATCAGGGGCAGAACAATTAATGGCATGGCAATGTGTTCAAATGTGAGCGTTACAGAGCTTATTGGAGTTAAAAGACTTGAGAGAGGAAAATAACCGTGCATTTAAAGTGACGGTAGACAGTAAAATTGTAATACATAGACTTGCCTCCCTCTTATTTCTATGACTGTCAGAGCACATTTTAAAAACTGAACAGTTACTATATGACTCTTGGCAAAAGTGGAATTACAGCGTGGGGTTTCACTGTTTAAGAGGATTTTTTAGATTTTATATTTCATGCTCCAGCTACAGCCTTACACCAAAAATCGAAGGAGGCAAAAAAAAATGTTCATCTGCCAAACGTTCTTGAAAAAGATGTCAAGTGCTTATCCAAACAGATGTCTGGTTAGAGGTAAAGAGTTACCTAAGACACTGATACCCAAAGTGTTGAGTCAAGTGTACACTTACTGCATGAGAGAAGACATCACTCACCTACTCAAACCTGGTTCAGTTCTTTATTTGATGTTGGCTAAAGCATTGGTATGCACAATTGACTATCAGGGCGAGAGGATTTTTTTGGATCTCTTTACAAGGGTTACATTCAACTGTGCATTTGCAGCTGTGAAACTGCAAACATGTGTTACCTTGCTTAATGTCTTGTGTCAGTCTCTTTAATGGGCACACTTTAAAGGTGCATAAGGTCCTCTGAACTGGATCTTGCTCCACCTCAGAACTGGGAGCAATGGTTTAGGTAGTTCAATTAAGGCAGTGGTTAGTTGACTGCGTTGGGAAGTGGTTGGGTGGCAAAGAGATTTACCAAATTGCAAACATCCAGGATAAGAATTTTGGGGACCCTGGATTAGATCCTTTCAGTTTGCCAGACAGATAGTGTTGCCATGGCACTGGTCTCTCAAGCGTTCTGTATAAGTGATCTTTTTTTTTAAAGTCATCACCACTGCAAGCTTATCTAGGGAAAATAGTCTGAAGTAAAATGTGACACAGCTGTATCAAGGCAACAGCTGAGATATTATAAGTTATGTGCATGGTAGGGGGTCAGAAGATAATGCAGACAGGTCTGTTATCGCTTTAGATTAACATCAGTGTAACACAACTTACAATGAGAGGTTGATTGATCATTTATTTAGTATTAAAAGGAGCAGCCCACAGAAATAGTGCTCCTTGCCTTTAAAGCAGTCATATTCGTACCCTTGCCTTCTTTCCTGCTTCCCATCAAAGTTCGCAATCCAGAGGAAAAAAGCATTGTACTGTACAGGATCTGCAGATCTACAGTTCCTTATCTTGTCTGGGTCAGATGAGATCAGGTAAAGATTATGAGATAAGCCATACAGGTTAATTAAAGATCAGTGAACTGAGGACTTGCTTTGGATTCCATTTGGGAAAGAACGCAGGATCCAGAATACTGACTGCGTAGTAAGCCAGTCTGGTTTACGTCATTTATATCGACGCACAAGAACATACTGGAATGGTCTTTACATTAAAGACAAGGCACAGGGTAAACCGCCGCTACCACCCGCCCTTTTCACGCTGACGTCCCTGTGCAACGCGTGACAAGATGACGCAGCAGCTGTGCTGCATAGCAAATAAGAGGGAAAAAACACAGCACACAGAAAAGTGCAGCTCCTGTTCAAATTCTGCAAGAGCTAACAGTCACTGCAGCTCCATCTCCAACACTCTCCATGGGAACAAAAAGGCTCCCAAGGAACCCCGGTCTGAGGACATTTATGAAATAAATCCTGTGTTCAGTACCGTGGAGGTGTCTTTATATAGAATCTATCTCTCCCCATTATCCTCCACCGAGTGACTGGTGAACCAGAGAGCCCACGCTCTCTCCGCTGACGCAGGTGAGCAAACCTGTGCGAACCCGCGTATGGACACCTCCCCCCGCCGCACTCAGCGAGGTCTGTGAGCGCTGTAATTGGCAGACACTGATTTCCCCCTGTTTGCCGGGGAGCTCGTTCTTCGGAGGGCTTCAAAGAGCAATCTGTCAGGAAAAATGGCTCCCTACAGCAGGAGGAACGTGAGAGGCGACACAGGCATTCGTACCCTTTCCGCTGTCTGGCGCCTGCGTGGGGAGATCTCCTGACTCGCTGTTTGGGAGTTGATTGTGACTGACGGTGACTCCAGCGAATGAAGGAACTGTAAATGCACTTTGAAGCAGACGTGACCCTTGCCATTAAAAAGCAAGCTGCCATAGATGGGACCTTACTTTGCACAACCTGACCTAAGACCCCAACTCTGTGTGTGCGTGTGTGTGCGTGTGTGTGCGCGCGATTTTGGAGAGATGGGTAAAGTTCTGTGATATTTTCCCAAGTTTGCTGTACTCGGCGCTGAAATATAGGCATCTTAAATTTGAGGGCTTGACTGACTTCCCATTTCCAAAACGTCACACAAATGTAGGGCACTAGACAAATTAAGAGCGTTTCTGTCAAGAAAAGATCCCATTTATTTGGCCATTTACGCGCCCCTCTCCCCCCTCTCTCTTTGTGAATGGGCTGTCTGGCGGGGTCTCGGGGGGTAAGGATTGAGTTTCATCCTGGCGCGATGTCATTAAGGCGCGTGCACCGGCGAAGGGGGCTCGCGGAGAAAGCGCTGTCACCAACGCCGCCTTTGCGCCCCCCCCATCCCCCCCTCCCCAGCCGCCCCGACAGCAAGGTCACGCAAACCATCAATCGATGGAGATTTAATAAAAGACAGATAAAAAAGAAACAAGAGCATTAAAGGGAGCCCAGATCTGATTTGCAGAGAACCGGCGGGGTCAGTCTGATGCTATTTCACGAGCAATACCGACGATTTCCTCTATCTTAGTGCCGGCATCTGGATATAATGTATATGGGGTCGTAAATGGTGCCATTATATCATCATTGTAACTGAGTAAAGAGCTACCCTTCCGCTGCCACAGGTATTCTTTGAACAAACTGCTGTTTCAATGGATACAATTTCTATAGATGAACTATAGGGTGTGTATATATGGGATAGTAATATGAATAAAATGCATCAAATCAAAAGTGGTTTACTCGAAGTTCCAGAAAAATGTGAAATTAGTTTTTGCTGATCTGATCAACCCCGAAAGCCATCATCCATGTGATGTGAAGTGTGCAGTGTAATGTAGGCAGTGTGCTATTTTAACATCTGTCTATTCTGGCACGTCAGACATCATCGATACGCCTGCCGAAATGACACGCCTGCTTCTTTTCAAATAATATGGAAATGGTTACTAACACGTTAACGATCCACTTATTTTCATGTCGAGGATAACACGTAGTCTCATGCACTCGCGTGAGGGTGTGTGTGTGTGTGTGTGCGCGCGTGTGTGTGTACATGTGTGCGTGTGTGCGCGCGTGTGTGTGTATGTGTGCATGCTTGCCTGTTACCGTATGCATCACCGTGCGCTCCATGTTCATTCATTTCACACTTTCGAACGAACCATCGTGACACAAAGATTATCGAGAACCGGCTGGGCACGTGCAGTTCCATATTGTCGGCTCTCCTTTCGCGATCACCTCGGTGAGCACAGAATGGCCGTGCATCCTCTGTTTTTAACGTTTCTCAAAGAAAGTAACATCTCAACGCTGTCATATTAATTTAGGGAAAATCCTTGGCTATTGTCTGAAGCGCATTACATCACTCTTCTCCCACCCCTTTAACTCTATATTTTTCAGTTCATCAGACGGACTCGTAGGCTAAAACTATAGTTTATTGTTCGGCATTTTTTCCCGTCAGGGATAGCGTTGAATAAAAGGACGCAAATTTAGGGATAATCAGCCACTCGCTCACTTCAGCCTCATCATACCGGCACCGTGCACATCTGTACGAAGTTTCCTTACGACTGTGGAGGGCGGTTTTACACATCACCTTGCAAGCGGTGCACAATGACAGGTCGGTGACACAGAAACGCCGACAGACACTGTGTGTAAAGCGGCATACTGTTCGCTAACATCCGTATGACAACATCCACATACTTACGGCTTACTCTTCTGTGTCCCCTCCTTCAATAGATCAATGTCAACCGCAGTCTCCGCGAGCAAATGGAATCACACAGCTGGCCACTTCGGGACCATTCGCGCCCGAGCCTACGAGAAAGCTTCGCTCGGAAGTAGCAAGGACGCGTCGGCTGAGATATCGGGGACGATCACCGCCGTTAATTCCACATCTGGCATTTTTAAAAACTTGAAATTGCCCAGCTTAGCGATGACATTTCGCTGTCCGAACAAACCCATTGGTAAAAAGATGGCATGTTACAATTTCTGCTTTGGAAAGCAGAGCCCGGTAAAGACCATTGTTTGCGACGAAGGAGGGGAGGTGAATCTTAAAGTTGCAGCTGTAGAATTTCTCACCGCACAGGCTAAAACCAAGGATTTTCACTATGTGTGCAAATAAGGGAAGGTCTATCAAAACCTGGTGCCATTTAAAATATTCCATCACAGCGTAGAGAGTATACAAGATAATGAGTTGCAAATTAATGCATTGGTGGACATAGTATTTTTGCAGCTCTCTGATCATCTTCATTCATTGTTAACGGTTCCGGCATAATTACCATTTTGTTTTTTATGAGTAATATTGTATACAGCAACCTTAAAGTGCAAATAAACTCCTATGCCGTAGTTATACTACGTTGAACTGTCAGAATTTCAATAAACATTATTTCAGATACACTAACCATTGCGTGTTGTTGGTCACATGTAAGGTAATGTTTCACTGTAAGCGCCGGGAGATCGCACAATTCCTGCCAGAAAGCTACCTGCTCTACGGCGTCTTCCTTTCTCCCCCTTCGTTTGAGTGGTCTCTGCCAGGCTCTAAATACATTCTGAAGTAATCGCGTCTGCTCCCCCCTTTACGTTCACATTTTTCCAGCTGCCTGGTAATTTTACTATAGGGCAAGTCTGACTCCTCGCCCGTAAAACATTCGCTCTGCATGAGCGGCTCGCGATAGTGTCCATGAGGCACAAACCTGGAGGACTTCAAACGGTTCCCATCGCCCGTGCGCACGTTTCCCCGGGGAGCGGTGTCATGTGGTGCTGATGATCAATCGAGGGGGTAGAATCCAAAACGGCAGAGGATGCAGAGGCGCGGGAGACGTGGGGTTCAGCGCGTCCTGAGGCAGTCGGGAAGAGGGCGTGACATTTTTTTGGTTTGTTATACCCAGAGGGCTCAGTATGAATTTATGTGAAGTGCAAACAGCCCACCAGTTGAAGGCATCACAAACATCACCCATTTGCTTTCGTTGCTGTCACTAAGACAAACATTTGGCTGTCAAATGTAGCTAATATTACCTAGTTAATGTAACTAATATTCTTGTGTCTATTTGAGTGCGCATACTGTTTTAATGTTTGCCCAATGGGTTCACCTGAGTTGTGTGTGCTTGCGTGCATGTAATTTGCATTTTACGGACTCCCTGTGTGTGTTTATTTGTATATTTAGTCTTCCATTTAAAATAAATTGTCTGTATTGTGATACTACTATCATATATACAAGCCGAAACTGCTGATCTTCCAGTCATAGTTACAAAGAAAATGTAGTCATAATTGTGAGTTTAAACAACTGTGATTTAAAAAATGAACCAGGACCAGAGTTTTTTTTTTTAAACAAGTTGGTTGTTTTTGTTTTCCTCAGGTACTAACTGTTCAATTTTAAATACAGGGTTTCCTTTACGTGTCACTACAAAAAGACGACTTCCTAAAGAGGCCATGGCAAAAGGAGGCAGGCAGTTGTAAGTATTGGTATAGTTCATTGAAAGATTCTTCATTATCCTACCCTATCATAAACACATAGACACAAACAGAAGTTACTAGTAAATCAGCACTGATGCATCAATACCACTGGTTCTGCTCTATTCTTGACGCAACCCTTGATGAATGCTGTTTTTACCATAGCACGCCAATTACAAATACTTCCATTTTGTAATTCCTATTAGTATGTTGTGAACGCATTCATCCAAAATGGATTTCCATCGTTATCTTTGTGATGTAAAGCAAGCATTTTATGCAACATGTGTTCTAATGAAGTGCACAGAGCCAATGTATTTTTGTTAAATTTCAAAATGTCTTTAAAAAGTAAAACGTTTTGCTTAATCAAACAGAAATGATTAAGTGTGTATATCAGTGTTTTTAATCACATACGCGAAAATCGATTTCTAGTGAGAAGATTGTCGAACATTCACTACAATGGGAAATTTATAAGGCAGACTGGGAGCCAGTATTTATGTCCCTGTCCTGTTGACCAGTGGAGAGCAAAATCAATACAGGGAAATCAGAAACAAATGTTCCAAGAAATCCAACCTCCTAAGGGCACTCCCTGACTCTCATTTTTCTTTCCTTTTTTTTCTCTTTTTCCATTTTTAATGCCTTTTAGAATAGAACTAGAACACAGCTGTTCTGGAGAACAGCACAAGTTATAAGCAATAACCTGCTTGTTAGGAGCCCTTCTCTGACCGTTAAGACATGATCCAAAATATCAATCACATCATATGGCCTGGAATATTTTTCAGTGATGGAAATAACTTGACAGCAACTGTCAAAGGACATATGCATCAGAACTTAAAAACATTTTAGATCCCAAAGAAGGCACTACATGCAGTTTGAGGGCTTTCCCAATGATTTATGTGACAACTGAAAACAACAGACACACACACACACACATACACAGAGTTATCTTCACTGTCTTTCAAATTTCTTTCAATAAATCGCAATAATCAGATCTTCACACATTCAGTTATACCTGGCTTTTGCCATTGTAGATGTGTGATTCAGGCAGTACATGGGGCAGCCCTGGCTTCTTGCATTATAGATGTGTGTGATTCAGGCAGAATATGGGACAGTCCTGGCTATGTGTATCCAGTACAGGGTCCTGACTTGCCAGTAATTTCTGTCCCCAGTCAACTATTATGGGTCAGCTTACGGAAATCTAAAACTAACTCCATTATGTGAAAAAAGTTTAGACTGACTCAGGATCAGTGCTTTGGGACTGTTGCAGATTTAGGCTTCACTGTCCATGGTGCTGCACTGGAAGTTGGCCAGCATCAGCTTCCTGCCGATGCCTTGTTTAAAAGCATGCGCTCGATAAAGATCGTATGTCTGAAACAATTACTAAAGTGTCCTTTTGAAACGGTCCCATTTAACCAAACTGGAATGAAAAGAGGCTTTGTTGCATTTGCTGGTATGGATCCACGTGGCCATCCCAGCCGAAGCCAATTGGATGAAGCGTCTCGCAACCAGACAAAGTCCCTGTTGCGTTCCAGTCGCAAAGGAATGGATCCAAGCATGCTCTTACGTGCTGCGCTGGGCAATGTGTGCCTGTGGGCAACTGACTGCGGTCAGCCTCCAGCCTCCAGCGTCCCCTGCTGCAGAAACCTGTACTCGAGCAGTGAGTGTGGCAGCATCCCAGACCACAGTACCTTCAGGCCGGTGACATCAGCCAGAGCGGGAGAAATTAGCTCCGGAGCCTTCTGACTCTAATTCAAAAGTGTGCCATCTGTGCAGCTCTTCCCTGGAAGAAGACAGCACTGTCTTAGCTCTTGCGCTGAACGTTAAATGAACGCTGAGTTAATTGGGGTTGTTTTCGTATGCAGGGGCAAACGCGGCGTTAGCGCTGTTCGGAGCGCGGTGGAACGCGCCGCGAGGAAGCTGGCAAGTCACCGAGCTGAGGCAGCAGGCGGAAAAGACGGGAAGCAGTTCCCGTCTCTCTTCACTCGCAGGGGAACGGGGAGGACAGTCTCTCTCTCTCTCTCGCTCTCTCTCTCTCTTGCTCTCTCTCTCTCTCTCTCGCTCTCTCTCTCTCTCGCTCTCTCTCTCTCTCTCTCTCGCTGTCTCCCTTCTCCTCTCTTCTCCTCCTCCTTCTGTCTCTTCCTGTCATTCTCTCTATCTCTCTCTCTAAAGTTCAAATGTCAGCTTGAATCTTAAAATAAGCATTTGCCAGACAGAGTAAAGACGACTTTACGTGCCCACAGTGAACCAATGAGACAGGAAGCACGGCGTTAATCACTGTGACTCCAAAGTGTTAGAACTCACCTGTAGACAGGAGGAAGACCGTGTTCCTGAGCCCAGAGGCAAGGTTGCTATCTTTATCCTCAGCACACTGAGGTTGGCCGTATGGAGAGTGGTGTGAGGGTACTACTCTTTATAAGCATGTGGATACGATACCCAAAGCTGAACTCTCAGGCACTGTTCCACCGATGCATAATGGCACATTGGTTATGTCATCATTCCACATGGGCGGGTCCTTTCTCCAGGTGTGGGCACCTGTGTGGTGGGCTGAGCTCGGGTGTAGACCTTGGCATTTTGGTGTGTTACCTCTCAAAAACGCTTTGATGCTCTGTGAGTAAAGTTAACTGACTGCTCATTCTTCATACAGTGTCTGCAGTAGAGTGCAGTGAAGCCTGTGTCTTCTTGATGTGTCAGATCTGCTTCTCTCTGGAAGAATAAAGAAGATGAAAAAAAGAAGTTATTTTCAAAGGATGCTCAGCCATTTGCCAGCTTTGAAAACACTGCAAGCCTGAGTTATGCTTGTGTGAACGTTTAACCGATTGTAAAATTATGCAGTGGTTAAATGGCAGGGCAAATGCACATATGACACAGCTGAAGTCATAACACAGTCATTCATATCTCCCAAGGAGCCCAGCACTACTGAATCAATAACTCGTCATCAATCAGCCAGGTACATATTTTCAGAAGAGTGATCTACAAAGCAGTCGAGAAGTAATTCCCAACCCAAAGGTCAATGCTTTAAAACGAGGCATGTATCATTAGACACCGCCCTCCTCCCGTTGAAAATGCAAATGAGCCTGTTCGCATTCATCCTCCGCGAATGCTAATCGGCCATTAGAATCCCGATCATCTACAGAACATACAGAAGAGGGGTCAGTCTCTTCAAAGCCAATTAATAACATGTGCGCACAGGTTGAGCCTTCCTGCCGGCAGAAAATGCTGATGTTAACAAATGTTTACCGTGGGTGATGGGAAATGTGTTTTGCACATATTCATATTCATAAGAGCAAAACCCGACGCTGACTAGCAACAAAATGAAGCTGAAGGAAACTCAGTTTGACTTCTTGAAGGTTGCAGCTTTTCTTTTCTCTCTTTTCTTTTCCACCCGAAAACATGTTTCATCAAGTGTGACACTTTCCACCACTGTGGGTAATAGTCAGGATTTGAGTCCTCTCATTGGCTGGCCCTTCATGTGCCGGCTGACACACTGTGGGACGCTTTTACCTTGACAAACGAGGATAATAAACACAAATCAGGATGCGGCAGCGGCCTGCGCAAAGACAAGCGCGCCTCAAGCTGCTATCTTTATTATTTCTGAGCCCCTATCTTAACTCTGGCCGCTTGAGAAGGATTGAGCCGTGTTTGATGCAGTGATAACGCACACAGATAGACTTGGCTGTGGTGTGGGATCTGCCTGTCTGTGGTGGACTGAATGGAATACAAGTACCAGTACCCCGATAAATCTTTTTTTTTTTAATCTCACAATCCAACACCAGGGGATGATACTATTGCACCTTTTTATGGGATCTAAAGTATATCCCTTGCCATTCTGACAGCAGGGACCACAAACCCAATGAATGGGGAATGTGGTTATCTGGTGTGGCTGTGAAGAAGACCAGCCACGTGCGGCTCTGGGTTCACTGTGATAATCGTGCTCCATGATGGTGGCTTAATGGCTTATCAACACAGTTGTAATGAAGTTTTTTTTTGTATGTACTGTCATTGGATACAGACGTTAGGTAGCCATGCCACGTGTTGAAGTGAAGCTCGAGGGTGTTGTCACTAGAAGGCTTTCCTTGAGTGCGGGAGACTGGAGAAAGCAATTCAAAGGAAAAACATTAGACCAGGCTCCCAGCCACTGTCAGCACCTCTGGAGAGGAAAAACCTGCAGCGGCGTAAGAGATATGGCTGTGTATCTGGCAGCATCACCCCACAGAAATCCTCACGCGCTCCAATCAGCGTGCTGTTGTGCCAAGCCGAAGGCTCCATCGCCAGAACTCTCTCTAGCTCAAACAAAAAAAAAAGCAGCCGCTGCTCCTTAGCTGGACAGGGGAAAAAAATGCTGGCGTCGCTCTGCTCTGTCCCTGAAAACGAAACCACCGGGACGAGCAGGAATCGCACGCAGTCGTGTTGTAGATGAGCTTGCCTTTGGTCTGGCGCTCAGTGTGTTCACAGACGGGGTTTCACTGCCTCTCATTGCCTGCAAATGGGCCAATTAGAATCTCCCCTTCCCCGCTTCTTGGCGTGCGCTCGTTTTCGCAGGTGTGAACCGGCGCACCTGTCAACACGCTCGTCCTTGACGGGGCTCCGCTCTGCATTCAGCTGGTGCCGCACTGCTGGTTTCGGGTGAAACGTGCCCGGAATGGGTTTGCGCCCGTCTGACGCCATTCTGCAGGCTTTCTGGATGGTGGGCAGGGATCAGAATACAGGACAGGCCTGGCGCTATGACGGTGCTTAGGGGTGCATTGTAGCCGTGCAAATCCGTGCAAATCCACAAGCAGTCACACACTCAGAGAAGAGACGCTTTAAGTATTTACGCGCGTGTGTGTGTGTTTGAGGAGGTTTGGCTCCCGACAGCCGTCAGCGCGGTAAGACCTTAATGTATGCTTTTAGCTTCATTAGTAACCTGTGGGTGTGAAAAGATCTGCAAGACGTGTTAAATCCATTTACGGAGTCACGTGACTCTCGGATCAGTGGGATGAGCTGTGTATGTAGGCTCGTATGTAGCTGTGGATCGCGGTGTATGTAGGCTCGCAAAGCTGTCAGAGTGGGTGGAATAATCAGATACACGGCATTACATCATATTAATGTATAGCGTGTAATCCATCACCAGCTAAACGCACCGCGCGGGCGGAAGATCTTAACAGGAAATCAAAACAGCAGCCATTTCTAAAATAGTCCTCTAAGAAAATGTATAGTAAATTAAAATCTTTCCTTTTACAATCTAGCAAAGTAAGAGAGTCTAATTGATCTGTTGTCATTTAGTGTTGTGTGATCTGGCGTGTCCTCTATGTTCGGTCCATTCTTTTTAGGTTGCTCTCAACAACAGAATCTACCAAATGACAAAATGTAGTGTAAATGTACTGGCAGTGATGTCAAGCAGTTGAGTAGCTGAGTAAATAGGATGAATTGAGACATAAGAGGACATCACAGGTATACCTCCACACGGCAGGATATGGCATAAACTACATTCGCGTAATTATGTTTTTTGAATAAATGAAGTTGCACGGTCAAGTGTGTTTCAGATTTCTCATTAAGTGCAGTTCTTCATAAAACATAAAGGACAGCAAAGATACAAGAGGAGCCAAAAGAGATGTGGAGAGGAGAAAAGGGAAGAGAGAGTGGCAGGAGAAACAGATGGAAACAGAGAGAGAGGGAGAGAGAGAGAAGAGTAGCAGTCATATATTAACTATACTCCACAGCTCCCAGTATCCTGTAAGGGGATGTGAGGTTTTCAAGGCCAAAGACCGATCTCTATAAAATTGTAAATATTTTATCATACAACAATGTATGGTGAATTATAGGGCATTAAACCAGGCTAAAGCGTTTCGTTTGAACAGCGAAGCCCTTTCCCTGGGTTTCACTTTTCCTCACAGAAAACCTTCAAGCCATCCCTCATGGCTCTGTCGGCCGATCTCAGACACGGCTCTGATTGAGGTGGGGGAGCTGAAACACCGAACTGCAGCAGGACCCATATTTCTGCACCTAAAATAACCCCATTTATAGACCGGGCACATTTCTCCAGCGCTCTGCTCAGCCAAACGCGGGGAGATTAACAATGTGAGCGTGTGGGGGGTGGGGGGTGGGGGGGAGCAGTCATTGAGGAGTCATTTGACACACACCCGCTCTCACCGAGGAGCTCGTGGAGCAGCTGTTGTTTTCATCTGAACATAACGCATAGATAGCATAAATAGGACTTTTCAGGGGATGCGTCCTCCCTAATCTGTTAGTTTGTCCCGATGAACGGCTCATTAGCTCCTAAATATAACATTTCTCCGCATGTCCCCCGCTGTTTTCATCTCTCCTTTAAAGCCATAAACTTCCAGCAGCCTCATGTTTGTTTTTTTTCCTTCCAGATATTGTTCATAAGCTTGTTATTAATCTCAGCTGTGTTTGTGGGCTTAATTATGATGCCACTTCTTTATTTTAATATGTAGTTATGTTCCCGAATTATTCAAATGTTTAATTGTAGATATATTTTTTTTTCTATTGCATTGTAATTGACTGAAGGGATAAAGTTATTCAAGGGTGTCATGTGAGTGGTAAGTGATAGTACATGCCCTAATACATGATGTATTATTTATTAGCATCACTGAATTCATTCTGAATAAAAATAATGATGTTAAATAGAGACTGACTGCTTCTACTGCTAGTTCCATAACCACTAATAATAATACAGACACAAACACATATAGCTGTCAACTGTCATGTGTGAAAGAGCACAGATGACTGAGAGTGTCCTATATGCAAATGAAATATATCGTAATATAGTGACAAATATGTTGTTTAGCCCAAGAATATGCTGCAAATACTTGTATTCATGCAATGCAGAAATATATTAGAATATACCGAAATGGGAGTTATTCAATACACATTTTATATGTATTGATTGAGCTAAATATATTTATATATTCTCTGAAATATAACTCGACATATTTTTTTGTGTCAGGTGTTTGAATGAAGGTGTTTAACATTGTGAATATGATGCTGTAAAACTGCATCCGTATGCCTTTTTCCGTATTCCTCTCCCAGCGCTGTTTCATGGAATAAACAAAAGCCACGCTGGCTTCCATTCTCATTCTCATTCATCAGAGTGCAGCCATGCATAAAATGCCCTCTCTGCTAACTCACACAGCCAGAGAAATTATAATAATCTCTGCAATAATTGCATGATCTTTCATAGCTCCTGACTGTCCTGTCTGTCAAACAGAGTGTTTCCAGACTGAAGTGTATGCGGAAGGCATATGGAGCTGCTTTTGCATCAGACGTACTCTTAATGAGTCTAAACCAGCAGATAGACTGTCACAGGCATTAACAGAGACAGGCACAGACACACACGCACGGGCAAATACACATACACACACACACACACACACACACACGCACACGCACGGGCAAATACACATACACACACACACATACACATACACACGGGCACACACACACACACACGCACATACACACACACACACACGGGCAAATACACACACACACACACACACACGGGCACACACACACACGGGCACACACACACGCACACGCACAGGCACACACACACACGGGCAGGTGTGAATAGGACTTGCTGTAAGATGTCAGGAAGAAGTTAATTGAACAGTCACCTGTGTCGTGCCACAGTAGCAACGGGGGCTAACAGATCTCCACATGCCAGACCAAACACAGTCTCGGATGGCCCTGCTGCTTCCATGGCGGAACCTCATCTGACCTACACATACGCATGACGGTTTGCTCAGACGTGCATCATCACTGCACGCACTATGTGCCTTTTAAAGAGGACCTTACTCTTTCACCTGAAACGTGGTGCTGTTGGCACACAGCAGAGGCCAGGAGGTGAACTGTGAGACCTAAAGCACTTTACAGAAACAGATGGAAAACAGCATGGATATTTTTTTATTCTCATTTTGATATTTTATTTTTGGTGCATTTATTCAACCACATTACAGTTCTGCATAATTGGTTCTGCGTGTGCGTGCGGGCCGAGAAAAGGCTTCAAACTCAGTTAAGACCCGCAGTGCATTGTGGGTGCAGCCTGGATTCCTGGCTGCAGTCCTGTCCTGTCGTGCTCCTTCGGCAGAGATGCTAACCCAGGTCACAGGTCACAGGTAGACATTAATGGAGTGTGTCGTGACTCCGCGAGAAGTCAGTTGGCTTTGGAGAGCGGGGGAGCGGAGGAGCCTCGGGAGATGAGTTTTCGGGTCGGGCCAGTCCCCCTCCACTCACCCTGTCATCTCTGATGCGTCCACAGCGCCATTTGTTACACAGTGCTGGCATGGGACCGGGCTCAGGGGCCCTGACCAGGGGAGCACCTCTGTCGTGTTTCGCAGACATTCTAAGCCTCTGTCACCAGCGTTCACTCGCCTCGCCGTTCCCTTCTGGGACAGTGAGGCACCTTCTGCTCCCCAAACGGAGTGTTTTGCCTGGAAGCAGAGAGCGAGTGAATGCATCCGTGTGTGCTGTTTGTTTTCCGTGCTGCTGATCTTTCACACAGGTAATTGAGAGGATTTCAGGTGTGAGTGGTGTTTTGCTTTGAAGGAGCAAAGTGAAGCGCCGGTAGTTTTCTCTGGGCTGAGCAGTAAAAAAAAAAAGAGATTTTTCTGCCTGGTAAGAAACTTCAGAGCGCCTGTTTTATCTATCGGAAAACAAACTGTGAAAACCTGCAGCCCGTTGTACAGATTTTTTTGTGCTGGCTTCTTAAAGACGCATTTATGTAACAAGAGCCAATGCAAGTCTTTACATCTTTTAAAAGAAGCAGCATACTGCTACATCTCTACCGCAGTTATATGGCGGAATGGTGTACATATGCTGAAGGTCTCAAACGTCCATATCATTTTACCATCCAGAAAAGTGCTCTGTAGGAGCCCTTACAGTAGCTCCAGCAGACCAATGGCATCTCCCCTGTCTTGCTCTGTCTGCAGGTACGGTAGCAAAGCTCCTCATGATGGCCTGAGAGAGGGAGAAGAAGAGAGGGAGAGAGAGAGAGAGAGAGAGAGAGATTCATTGTAGGACTGAGGTTTTGTTATTTTTATTTTCCTATTATATTTCCTTTGGTTGGTGGCGGTTGGGGTGGGGAGTTTTTAAATGTGCTTTTAAATGTCTCATTCTCTTAGCTTTCATCGATGTGTACATTCTTCAGCAGCACAAGATTGCTTGCCATGCAAATACAGCATATTTGAGTTTGAATTTGAATTTGAAAGAAAGTGTGTGTGAGAGAAAGAGAGGGAGGATGGGGAGAGGGAGAAAGAGAAAGGAGGAAGAAAGGAAAAGAGGGAACTGGAAAGAGGGAGAAAATCAGAGATGCCAAAAGAGAAAGAAAGGAAAGAAGGCAGAAGGAAAGAGAGGCAGAATCAGAGAGAGGCAGCAGTGATACATTAACTAAACTCCACAGCTCCCAGCAGCCTAGAAGGGGATGTGAGGTTGTAATGGGCCGTGGCCATGTTTTGAAATGATTCAGTGAATGGAGAGGCCCAAGGCGCAAGGCCGTACTAATGGGCTTTCCTTCACATTCTTATCTGTATTTGCGTTATCATTACCTAAATGGCCACCACACATAATCTATTCCAGCATGACACACTGAGTATAACGCACAGAGAATACCTCAGTCACACATGCAGTGAAAGTTATGCCTAGAGAGAGGGAATTTTGCATTGCTTGTCAGCACCACTTCCACGCTTCCAGTCTGTCTTTTTTTTTTTTGTGTGTTTGTTCAACACGGGTGAATTTACGTGCCGACAGCAACAAGTGGTAAATAACAAAACAAGCAGTAATATGTGACTGCAGCTACTCTGTGTGCCAGGTAACCTTCAAGTGAAAAATCAAAAGCCAAAATCAATTCAATTTAATAAAAAAACGGAACCTTTTGATTATGAAGAAATACTGTTACATTCAGCCATTGGTCGCATAAGGGTGTCTGTTGCCAGGCAACTGTCCAGCACCGTTGGGCCTAACTAAGAGGCTGCTGTTGGTTAAGCACACATCCGTGATTGTCTGTGTGTTTGTGTGTCTGTGTGTTTGTGTGTGGGCATGGGAATTTGTGTGAATGCATCCATGCATGTGTTTATATGTGTGTGTGGGAAAGTGTGTGTGCGGTGTGTGTGTTTCCGTGCATACATTTCTGCATGTATTTGTGTGTGTGTGTGTGTGTGTGTGTGTGTGTGCGTGCGCTTGCATTAGTGTGTGTGTGTGTGTGTGTGTCTTTTTCATGCCTCACGCGTATCACACACACAGGGCACGTCTGGCATCAGTGAACAGCCCTCGCAGTCAGACTCACATCAGCTGCATAAACACAATTATATCTGAGAGAAACGGCACCGCTCATAATTACACACAAACAGCCCGTGGTGCATTCACAATGTCCACCTTCAGCTGCAACTGTCCGGCTGGGCGTGACACAGATCCAGAGCCGTGCTAATCTTGGGCGTTGGGGGGGAGGAGGAGAGGGGTTGCTTCTCATCTGACAAACTTTCATTAACTAAAATATCAAAAACAGAAAAAATAACCACGTGTGGTATGTCAGGTGGTATTATTCCTAGTGCACTGTTACAGTCAAAATAATTTCACCAATTTTTACGCGAATTTGTCATAAGAATCTCCTCTTAAAGCGCACACGTATGGAGGAATCGAATCTTCCGGCACAAAAGCTGCATGATGTTGGTATGACAGCCGCCAGAGACAGAGAGGCACGTGCAGAGGAGCAGAAGAAACCTCATTCACTGCTCAGTGTGCAAATGGCCTCCGGTTATTGACAGACACACAGCGCTGGGCGCGCCCAGGCCTCGGCCTCTAGCAGCCTTGCACGGTCAGTGGCGCCGCCCTGCTGTCCGGCAGAGCCTCTGCGGCGTCCGTACGGCGCTGTGTGGCGGTGCGGCGGGTTGGCATCAGGCCTCCCCGGGCTGGCGTCGGCCGATCGGGAGTCGCCAGGGAGAGAGAGGGAGCGAGTCAATAACCGCCGGAGACAGATGGCGAGCAGCGTCCTCGCGAAAACAGAGTCAATCAGAGATGATTGCTTCTGTCTGAGTCACGCTTCGGCGCTTCCGGAGTGGCCGCGCGGCGATGGCGGCGGCCCTGGCGTGCTGACTCAGCCGCGGGCGTGAGCACGGATTCGCCCCGCCCGCTCACCTCCCGCTGAGAGCCGCTCCTTGCTGCTGTTTCCTCTCCCTCTGTTTAATGAGCCCCGATGCAGCGCTCGGAAAGGGCCCGGGCTGGTGCTGCGTTACCCTGCAGGCCGCTCTGTGGACGGTTCAGATCAGACACGTGTTAGCGGGGGCTTTACTATGCTATGCCGCAGGTCAGATTTCGCATCCTGGTGACAAACTGACACGAGGTCCCAATGGGCATCCAAGCCCAGATTTCTGCTGCGGTGCTGACTATTAGAGTTTTACTGGATGGAGTTTTACTGGTTGGCTCTGTCATTGGGAACTACACCCTTCCACTATTTGGAGTTTTCCTCTGTTTGGAGTTTAACAATGATGAGCTGGCATCACAGAGAGTTCTAGAGAGCAGATACACAGTTAAAAAACTCGAGTCCTTGACTGAAAAGAAATTAGGATTATTTGATATTATTCATTTATATTTTCATCTAATTTTTATACTTGTTAGACATTATTTTCGGTTGCCATCCCTGTATGCCAGACTACGGGCAAAAGCACAAGCCTAAATGGACAGAAAGGCCTCTTCTTGTCTGCTCTCTGTCGTGAAACTTTTTTTATGTTCTTACAGATGGGAAAAGTCCCTCACCAGAGAAACTGCATTAAATATTTGAACGTTTCAGACTGCAGTGCAACATCAAAGTGCATTTTGGAAGGATTTCCATTTTAAACCCTAATCTCCAGGGATTGGCCTCTTACGACAAAGCCCTCGCCCAGATAAAGAGGATACAGCGCTGTTTTCTTTAAATAAATATGGCAGGCTATCGTATCCCTGAGAGCCTTACAAAAGACTGTAATAATTGCTTGTACAACACACTGTACTAGATGCAGCTCCTGTTGTGTGTTTGTACTGCTGCTAATCTAGGCTTTATTCTAAGTACATTATTAAAAAAAGAAAAAAAAATTTAAAGAAATATTCCTCCAAGGAGGACTTTCACATGTTTGACAATGAGTTATGTGGGAAGACAAGGTTAACCGAGAGCAAGCTGTAAAATGACTTGAATCTATGGTGTTTTCTGGTGTGTGAAATTAAGAATCATAAGGTGAGAATGTTCTTTTTTTTTGCTGGATTTTATGCATGTATGATATACAGAACACACGAACCAAAATTTCCAGACGTAATAATAATATGAAAGGCACACAGATCCATTTGGTTGTCGTGAAAGTTACATTTCATTCAATGAGGAAAGTAGTGACTCTGTGAGTCGTGCAAGGTCTTATTACAGTCATTATCTCGAAGTCCACCAAAAAATCTTTATATTCGACTCTTTCCCTGTATGGAGGAAAATGTCACCGCTTCAGTTTCGCTGACAAAATTAAGAGCTTTGTGTGTCACACCTTCCAAAGATGCCTCACAAAAGCGCCCCTGCACGGGCGCTGCCAGCCCGGCCACAGACCCGCCTCCCCTCTGAGCCACTTAGAGCAGCTTTTAACAAAGCCGCCGCTCTGCCGCGGAGAGCGCGAGGTCTCTGCCTCCTGTTGGTTTTGGCTCGCCGTCTGCGGAGCGAGCGGGCAGGAGCGCAGCTTGCGGCCTGGGCAGAGAGACGATATTTCCGCTTCCCCCCCTCGCCGGCCGGGGGAGTTTCATAATTAGAATCTCAGCTGCTTGCGGGGCGGGGGCTGCCGGTCTGAGGAGATCTGCGCTCACGCGCGCGCGTCTGGTCCTCTCGTCTAGACGGGGGCCATTGTGTCTGGAGAGGCCTGCCCTCTGACCCCTCTGACAGTGGTCACGTGACCTCCGAGATTCCCCTGTTGGGCTGGCATGTGATGAGGCGGTGGACGCAAAATCCTTCCCAAAAACCTGCGCCGCGGCCAGCCGGCCCCCTGCCCACAGAGAGTGCCCTCTGACGCGAACAATATGTCAGGAGTCTGGGCCAGGCCTCTCTGCACAGCAGTGCTGTGTACAGGGACCGGGCAAGCTCTTTTCCCCTCCAGGCTTCCCGTTGCTCCTTTCAGCTGACAAATGTGTTAACAATGCTGATTACCTTCTGCGCCGTCCATGTGAAACACGCATGCCAAAACTGTATGACTTTTACAGGGGTGGTGCGACACTGTGACGGCGCCACTTGCATTTCACCATTGGCTGCTCTTAAGAAAAACACATCAGACCCGTGTGTTTACGTTCGCACTGACACCACACGCACGGGCGCTTTCGCGTGTGTGTTTGAGTGCGGGTGCTTCGGCGCTGTTCAATTTCATGCCTGCTGCCCCTTTCAGGCCGCTCGTTAATGACGTGGCTGCGTTACGCTCGTCGTTCGAATTGCTTTCCTCCACGCACGTCCTGGGAAAATAAACACACTCATATCTTAAGTATTGAAGTCCTGTCAGAGGTCTGTAATTAAGCAGCTGATGTGTATATTGCCGCGCTGTACAAACAATTACTCGGGTAATGCTCTGTCAGGATGTGATGCCTTAATTGCGCAATGGATTTGCCACATGGGGATATGCTGAAGCGCCACTGGCTTAACTCTGCGACGCTTTCGCAGTGACAGGCAGGTAATTTTACCAATGTCTGTAATGCCTCTGCAGGGTGTTAGCAGTACTATTAGATATTTGGCTGTGTTGCACCTCCGATGAGCATATCATTGCCTTCTGGAGCATGCCAAGTCTAATAACCAAATATACCATATTCTCACCTGTCCACCGCATTGCCCCAAGACTCAAACTGATAGCACGAGCTGATACGTTTTTCATGTTATTCCACCTCCGAGAACCTCTCGATTGCCTTTTCCCAGGGGCAGGGAATAACTTCCAATTTTTTTTTCTAAACTGGCTATGGGTTTTCTGGTTTTACCGATTCCCTATGGAAAAAGCATTCTGTTCTATGTTTGGTGCTTGGTGACAATTTCCATTGTAAAAATATGCCAGAACAAATGTAGTTTGACTGATTGATTGATACACTGTGCACTCTGAGGCTTCTAACCTGAACGGGGGCCCTACATGCACACATAATGTATGAGGTGAGAAAGGGGGAGGGGCTGCCACGGTCCCAGTCATCTTCCAATCTTTTCCCACCCTCCGTTCCCCCAGTCGGTGGAGAATTCACAGTCCTGGCTTCAAGCCCCTGGAAATGGGGAGAGGGGAGGCAACAAATAATTTAAGGGAAGAGAAAGTGGGACACGGAGGGGTCCTTTGGGAGTGGGGCTGATTGTTGGGAACAGGGGGACTGATGCCCCGCTCTGGTCCGCGGCTGGCTGAGAGTAAACAGGCAGGCCGATTGTGTGCACAGACAGCCAGGGGAGGTTACGGCGCGAGGGAGACAGCCGGAATCTCCGCCGATGTATGGTGAGGGGCAGGAGCTTTGATCCGAGTGCTCCTCTTTGTTGTGTGAAAGGAGGGGTGGCGACTGGAAAAAGATAAACTTCCCGCCCCGAAGGGAAACCGCCAGGCCTCGGGGGACGCTCCCGTTTCCATGAGAACAGGGTGGATTCTAGCACGCTCCGGAAGTTCCGATCAGCAGGAAGTGCCAATGTGTCCCAAAGGGAGGGCGTCGGTTTATGTTCTCCGTCCCCAGTGCGTGACCTTTGGTCCTGATGTAACGCCAGCATCTACAGCATGTATGAACAGCAGCACATCCATTTCCTCCCAATTCATACCACAGTTGGATTGCCTCCTCACACACCCTCTGCGCTCCTAGAGGAGGAGTGACGTGAGATGAATTCAATCCTGACGTGCAGCATATGGCTATTTTTCACACTACAAGTCCCACAATGCCACAGCTAGACAAACATAGATTGGAGGATGCTGGCTAACAAACCCCCACAGCCCCCCCACACCCCAGCAGCAGGAAGCCAACTGTGTTCTGCCTCTACAGACTACCAGCCATTGTCAGCGAATGACACAATGGCTGCAAGACACTCAGTAAGACTCAGCCTTCACAATGGCAAGCATATTACCTGGCTGAGCCAATGGAGAGCACAGCAGTGATCTTCGACCCAGTCCTTGTGTCATAACCTTGAATGAACCACATGAAGGTGCAGCTTGGAGAGTGGAGAGATGGGTGGGGGGGGGGGGGGGGGGGGGGGTTGATGGGATAGGGTGAATGGAGAGAGTGCCTGCACTGTTTTGGCGTTCCACCGCCTGTGCCAAAGAGCGCCTCCCGCATAGTCCCGCAGACTCATCCACACGCAGCGTCAGCAGAGTCTAAAATTAGGCGCCACATCAGAAATGGAAACAACAGGGCCGGCGCCGCGGCGTGCGGGGCTGATTAAGTCTTCGGAAGATTGCGGAAGTGGAGGATTAATCGAGGAGCTAATTACGACGGCTCCTCAAGCATGAAATGAGAGCCGACTCCTCCAGAAGCTGTCAGTCAGTCTGTGCAGAGAGACACACCGCAGCTCAGGACGTGAGGGGTCCACGGGAAAGGCAAAAATCAGCCAATCAGAAGCAGCGCCGGTGGAGTAAACCATGGATGCAGAACGTAAACACTGGAGTCTTCCTGTTTCACAGAGAAGTTGTTATTTCTGTTTCTCTAGGGATGACCTTAACAACCGGTGAAAAGAACACTTCTAAAGCCTGAGGCTAGATCTAGTAATGTAGGAGGATCTCAGCCAAGGTCTTATCAATAATGTAGACCTAACTAAGGAGGAGACCCAGGTTGGTGATGCATCTGTGATCTCGTAACCGACTCATGACTCATCCAAATGCTTGGAGTTAAGGAAAGAGTACTGGTGACCTACTGACTACACACAGAAAGGGATGCCAAGCCGAGTGCAGCGAAGGAGGCTTAAATGTAATTCTTCCAGAAAGAGTCATTTTAAAACCATGTTAGTTCACAGTGCTTTTACAAACAGCATGCAGATAAGGACCGTGAGGGTAGTGATGTTCGCGTCCCTTTCCTTGGTCAGAGCACTCTGTGTCTCTCTCCAGTATCACCCATCAGTCTAATAAATGCCTGTGTTTATCTATTCTCATAAGTTTAGTATGCAAACAAATTTCGGTTTTATTTCAAAGTGCTAAATTAATTTTCACAGCATGTGTCTTATATTGGTGACAGTGTTTAGATATCATTTTCCTCAAAACATGCAGCAGTCTGGAACATCAGACTTTCCCTTACACACCTTTTAAGAACATGAGACTCGCACCTTTGCCAAACTCTCCGCCCCGCCTCGCGCCCGACCCGGTCGCTCCCCGAGCCCTCCGAGCCGGCTCCGTCACAGCAGTGACAGGAGCTCTGGGTTCAGATTACTGCCTGTGATTTATCTGCTAATCTCCGTTATTGCACAGCTCAGCGGGACGCCGAGCCAAAAGCACACTCTGCGCGCGGTAATGGGCCGGTTCTGTCGAAGCGCCGCAGAGGGTAGGTGTGCGGGCAAGGAAAACACACCCTCATTATCCCCAGCCGTCTCGTTTTGTGGGCTGGACCGATAATGCATTGTGACTGCAGAAAGTGCAACTGCAATAGCAGAATTGATTTTCGTTGCCCATCGACATACATATTACACATGCTAGTCATGCCTCTCCCATTGTTGCGCTCCATCCTCACTCGCTCCGGCGTATGACATAGCGTTGCTATGTGTTCTTACTGGCTGTAGTAATAAATAAACACAATAGATAGAACAGAGAGTGTTATTTTACATTATTGTTATTTCACAGACGCTCTTATCCAGAGCAACGTACATATGTTACAATTTTTACAGCTGGATATTTACAATTGAGGCAGTTGTGTGTTAAGCACCCTGCCCAAGGGCATAGCAGCAGTGCCCCAGCAGGGAATCGAACCGATAACCTTTTGGTTACAAGCCCTGCTCCTTACCACTATGCGACACTGCCACCTGAGAGTGTGACCAAGATGGCTCATTAATGGGAGATGGAAAAAAGGATTCCAAACCAAGGTCTTTGGTCCATACGCTATAGGATGCATCACCCCATCAAAATACTAGGGTTGAATGTAACAAAAGTTGTAATGCGCTGGATTAAATGGGTCATGTGGGAAGGAAGCATGAGTGATCAGGGAAGGGCTCTTGATGATGGGAGTGTATTTTTTCCCCTCCTGCCCCCATCTTGCCTCCAGGGTTAAAGCCAGAGTGATGAGCGGGGGGCTTAGAGCCGCACGTCTCCAGCACAGTGCCGGCGGGAATCGCGGACGCTTCTGCCATCCGTCAGCGCGTTCCAGCCGCTGTAATCTCCTCCTGCGGTCGTTGGTGGACGGCTCATCCGATCCATTGTCTTTTAATTTGTCGTCTCCCAGGCCCGCCTGTGCCTCTTTTTTCTGGCCCTGAGCTCTCTCGGGCTGCTGAGCGGCCTTCCTGCTCCCGCCATCGTCAAGGAGACTGGAGACGAGAAAGAGTAAGCCTTCCCCCAAAGGTATCCCACTGATTAAAATGGCCCCGTTTCCCGGTCTTTCGATCTGCAAAAGGAACGGAGCGTTAGGGGATGCTGAAAAAAGGATGCGGGGCTAAGTCTGTGTTTTTGCCTGAGTACAGCAGGAGGTCAGGAGGACCATACCAGTGAGATGCCAATCAGGAGTTAAAATAATTATTGGAAAAAGCTCTAACTGATACCCCAAGCTGCATTCATAGACCTAAGGCAGACAAAAAGGAACGGTTTCACTTGCACATCAACCCGATGATTTAAAAGAATAATAATGAACACAAAATACAACATGCATTGTTCTACGAAGGCATTAATAAAATCAATAGTCAATTATCAGTATAAAGCCCAGCCAATCAATCAACTTTATTTGGTACAGCACCAAGCTATGCAGCCCATCATTTCCAGAGGTTATTAAACAAGCAGGAAAAAAAAATCCATGTGAAACTAAACTGGAAGCTTAACATAAACATGTGGTTAAGGTTAGAGGCATGTATATGATCAGCTCATGTGTCTCTTTGTTGGGAAGAGGAATGGAGGGATCATTCAGACTGGGCAGACGGAGAGAAAAACCACAGGCTTCGTTCAGCAAAGTGAATTTGCACTGTATAATGGCCAGCTGCATTCCCAGGCTACATACGGCTAATCACCGAGACGATAGCCTGGCTCCGCTACTAATTTCATTTAGAACGTCCCCCTTTTTTCATGCAGAATCAAAAATAACACTATTAAAAGCAATCTACGGTATAGACAGCTTCAGAAATTAAATACCGCATACATACACACAGCCAGGCCTTCAAAGCTACCCTGATTTCCCTGCAGCGAGCTTTAGAGAGAGTTAAGATTTCTTTTTCCCCGAGGGACCTTTTTGACACAGATAAAAGAAAGCCTATGCATTCAAAGGGAGATCAATTTTTGGTTAATTATGCAGTTTAACACATGGATTTCCACAGCCGATTCCTTTTTTTTTTCGCTCCGGTTCCCCTTACGGCAGTTTACCCGACTGATGAGAGAGAAATTTTTGTCACTGGCAGGATCTTCTTGGGTTATCACTTCAGCAATTAAATGCTAATGATCAGATAGCAGGCAGTATCAGTATGCATGACCAAAAGTGCCAGAATGCTAATGAGGGGAATGTGAAGGGCTGTCATTACTGTGTTTTTGTGTGGCTAAAGTGTTCTCTTTCACACATGACTGTGCTCGCTCCATTTATCTGGGCGAAAAATACGAAACCTGGGCGGAATGAGATGAGCCAAGACAGTAAATTATTTTACATTATGAATTATGCATCATTCATCAAGTACCATTCTGGAGTGTTCATTTCTACACTGAGGTAGAGCAGTTTTTAGCGGTGCCCTGTAGACAAATGAAGAGCTTTTCTTATAATGACACCCTTACAAATTGAATCTGACATCGGTATACCAAAGACGCTGACCCGCAAGTACAGAACAGAGACTGAACTTAATGAAAACAAGACAAGAGGGAAAGTGTCAAATTGAGGCATTTCAAAGGTGCTCGCAAAATTTGCATATACTCTGTGCATCTTAATCATCCTTTGTATATCGACGTTTTGGGTGAAGGCATCTACCTTTCTGCTCCCTTTTGCCTCACATTGCACCTTGAGGTAAAAAGCCTTAAAATACAGATCATGAAAAGGAGGCTTTTGGAACCGAGTAAAGACACACTGAGAAGCTCCATCATCGGTGGAAAGCCCAGCCTGAAGCCATCTCGGTGAATTCAAAAAAGGTACAAGTCTGCGTCTGAATCTTGACATCGTAAAAACCATAACTGTCTTCGGTTCTGCTGGATTCTGAACCAGCTTCGCGTGAGATCCAACCCATGAAACATGAAGTCTTCGTTGAATGAGGGGGCTGGACTCGCCTCGCCATTATAACAGGAGGGGAACAGCAAATGAAGTCACATATTGGCCTAAACAAAATTCATTGAGAATCGCAGAGCCGTTGACCCCAGCTGATGTAACTGCTAACACCATGCCTAGTGGGAGCGAACAGTTAAGTGACTGGACAATACCATAAAGCTAACCTGGGAGCCCTCTTAATGCTACACTCAAGTCCCTTCAGTCTTTTCTCTTAATACAAAGTTAATCAAGCTATCAGAAAAGAGAAAAAAAAACAAATAAAGGGGCTTAGTGTTACTCTCTCCAGTGATCGCTCTGTAGCATGTCTAAGCCTTGAAAGACAGTTCTAAGAGCTCTCCCGTTAGCGCTGTCAGAGGAAATCTGGTGTGAGGGAGAGCTCACCACATACGCTAATCTCACACTGCTCTTACTGTATTTCTAAGACTTCTAAGCCTCATTTCCATTTTTGGTACACACTTCAGGTCATAAATCATTCATTACTGCTACTGAGGTGGAACGTACTAGAACGTACTAGGGCAGCTAGGAGTGGCCTGCAGCAAGTGTCAAGGGAAAGAAAATTATGCCTTTCTCTTCCAGGTCATGATATTGACCATTATTGACTACCTGTGATGAATGAATTGGGATTTCAATTAAATATGACTATTGGGAAGATAACATTTAGTCTTTTTTATCTTTTTTGGTGATTGAAAAAAGGGGAGATTTACACTTATGAAAAATCCACATGTACCGTGGTGTATTATGATGATAAGAGCACTCGACTCTTAGCATAAGGTGCTAATCCAGACGACTTCAGTATATATCCAGCTGTGGACATATAAAAGAAAAAAAACGTACATTTCTTACACATTTATACTTTCGTACACAGTTATACTTCATTTTTAATTGCATGGCACAGATCAAAGTGAGATTGTTAAAATTTGAATTTCATCAGTCTGGAATTTGGATGAGTGAACCTAATTCAAAGGAGGGAACCAAATTCAAAGGAGTCACACTTAGTTTTGATACCTTCGGGGGTTACTCCTTATGAGCGCCAACCAACTCTTGCCCTCACTGCAAGCAAATTACAAGCCTCGTATCCATTTGACTTTTAAAGACTTTTCTTTTAAAACCCAATTTAGCCCTTACATGAGGAAGCACAGTCCTTTAAAACTATTTCAACTCTTGGAGGAGAATTTTCACTGGTGGGATGGGGGGAAAAAGCACAAAACAAAACATGAAAGCATATCTAACGCAACAAAGGTCTTTTACACCCTAATCAGTATTCATATGAAAATTGCTTCTCAGGACGCTGTGGCACCCAAAGCAGAAGTCCACAGATACGGTAACTGCTGGGGCCTCACGAGCACACACTGAAAGCAGCGATTCAGGGCTTAGCCATAATCGCGCCTCTCAAGGAATCTGGCAGAGTTCCAGCGCCGAGCGCCTGCTCAACACTGTAAACGCAAAAGGAGGAATGAAAGCTCGCCACAAACGGCCATGTACGATCCACTACCCCCAGCCAGACGCGGGATTGTGTCAGCCGCAACCTCCATCTGGAAAGCAGAGACCCGATAGAATGAGATTAATGCTTCTAGTCGTGTGAAGCAACTTTGTGTCTTAGTTCATTGTTGAACTAATCCTCAAACCTGTTGCTGGCTGAGGATTAGTTGCTTGCGAACAGTGTTTAATCTATGACTATGTCTAAACTTTCAGTGTGATCATGTATTTTACATGGTATCTGACATAATAAACAGCATACAGTAGTGTCATGGCAATGGCCATTCAGTTTCAAGACTGTGATTATAATATCTGCATGGCTGTGTTTCTTCCCATCATTTCATTGTGCCTTTTTTTTAAAGAGTGGAACACTTGTCTCCTCTGATTTCTCCTTTTCTGTCTCCTTCCTCTTCTTCCTCCCCTGGGGAGCAAAGACAGGGGGAAACGGATGGTTATTTCAGAAGGACAGTTACCATTCCACGCAGCGTGAGACTGCAGCAGAGCCGAGCCACTCTGATTGGCTACAAGAGGACGATGGGAAGATCATCGCACACATGTTCCTTCGGTGAGTTTGCCTTAATGCTGACAGATTTGCTAACGACCGCTTTTTTACCCAGCTGAACGGAGAAGGCATGTAGAATGTGTAGACATCTTCGGCTGCTAGCTGGCAGGCCGTCAGTGGAAACACAGTGTGTCTGAACTCACTGTGCATACTAGAGAACATATTTTCGCTCAGAATCTTAATCATCATTTTTGTTATGGTAAACCAGTTGAAATCTGTTTATCAAAACAAAACTGAAAAAAAATTTAAAAAACACTGTAAATAGACCCTTCACTGGGAGCAAAATATGAATTTTTAGTAGTCATAAGAAGCGAGCAGAGACAGAATCTGAGGTTTCTGGATGGAAATAACCAAAGACTGACTATTCCTGTGTTCCAGGCATGGGGTCTGGGGGTAAATGCTATCAGCATGGAATATAAGAAGTGCATTCCTTAGTATTGAAGCAATAGCATGGCCAAACTTACAAGCCATACACATAGAATAAACAATAAGAGTAAACAACAATATGAATATACATATATATTTTGTTGAAGCAGGATTTCCAACATGCGACAACTTGATTTGTGGCTGCTGAATAATTTGTGTGCCTCTGGTCTAATCAATGCATATGATGTTGAGCTGCAAATGGATCAGCATGCTGTGTTTAACGTGTTAAACGGAGGAGCAAACTCTCAAACTTCAGAATGCCACCTAATTTGTATAGAAATCTGCCGTACTGTAGGCGGCTGTTGCTTATCCGCCAGAGGCTTACGTCCAGGCAATTAACACCACATCTGTGGTTCTTATGTTGTATGTGCTATGGTTTCCAGCTACTGTGGCTTCGGGTAGCAATTTATACCTCAACAGTTTGAGACCAAGCTGCGCACCTTAGCACCACTGGCAGTGCAATCAGTGCAGGGATGGTAACTCTACTAGATGATAAAGATAAAGGGGTAAAGCAGTACGCTGGCTCATTCCCTTGCACTCATACCTTCCTGAGGACAGCTCTGCTGGGAAATATATGTGTTTTTTTCTGGAATGTACTTTGCAAGCCAGGTGGTGACTCAACAGAAACGACGCACTGCAATATGTGCGTGAAACAGCCTGGGTCCTCAGCTTATCAGAGGGAAATCAAACATCTGAACCATGTTAATGCACATTTGCACCGAAGGCTACAGGAGACACCGATACATAATTCAGCAGCCAGGGGCCGTAGCAATCAGGACCCATTTATTTGTCTTTCAGAGAATACAATATTCCAAATACCACCTGGACCTCACTGTAAATGATTAATGGCACAAAAAACCGAGCGCATTGTTCCACCGCTCCATATGAGGAATGTAGTATTTTAACACACGCAGAAATTACGCCCAACCCCAGCCCTTTTCAGGCACTTTCTCTGGAAAGAATTCATGGAAAATGCAGGCTCTCTCTCTCTCTCTCTCATCATTGTAAGATACCAGAGTTCTGCTTGCCGTGAAAGAGTGTTTAGCCTCTGCTCAAAAGCATAGCAAGGACATACTACTTTCGTGAGCTGGAAGCAGGAAAAGGCAATGCGCTCCATTTGTTCCTACCCCCTCTAAGCCTGTGTGCATTCCAGCAGCCGTCCTCAGCCGATCACCTATGGAAAATAGTGCAAAGTGGTCTGCTGTTGTTTTTTTCCAGAAATTGCCGTAAACCCGGGTACTGAGAGCGTGCAAGTGCGTCACTGGCTGCCACTCTCTCTCTACCTGCTACAAATTATTCAGGAAGAAAAAAATATCACAGAATCAAGTGAGTCACCACTCCCACGCCTCTGCCAAGCCCCAGAAAGCAGATGCAGGCAGTACCAGACAAAAGTTTGGACAGACTTTTCTTTCTTTATTGTTGCTTTTTTTTCCACATTTTAGAATAATAGTAAAGACATCAGAACTATGAAATAACGCAAATTGAATTATGCAGTGACCAAAGAAGTGTTAGAAACAAATCAAATCTTCTTACTTTAAATTCTTCAAAAGAGCCAAAAATGTTAAAACTTTTTTTGGAAAGAAATTCATACATAGGCATCAACTTCACTATTTTTATTTGTCTAAGAAACAAATGTCAAGCATTTAAGCATAACACTTAAATGATAAAAATGTCTTCGAATGCATGTTAATCAGGTGTGTCCAGACTTTTGACTGTTACCGAGTAAACCCACATCTCAGAGAATGCGCAGTAAACACGTGACACTGGAACACAAAGTGCCTGTCTCTGCTGTGGAGCCGCAGCAGGTCACCGGCCACGCTGTAAAATCACAGACAATCCCTCTCCTGGCTGCATCAGGGTATCCGTGGCTTGGCGTTGTGTCTGACACCACACCAACAGGGATCACGCTAATGTGATCCGAGGACCTTTGTGAAACCGTACTCTGTTCTGATTGGATCGTCCGCTTACATTCAGTACCTGTACACGATGAGAGCCTGGGAGGTTAACCAGAGAGCTCTGTAAGCATATGAGCGAGGCGCGCTCCACTCCTCAGGTACGGCGTATTGATTGTTATGCTTATTGTCAGCCCTCCTGCCTCAGGATCAGAGGCGGACAGGCAGGTGGAGATGGACGTTGGCGGGATTGATGGTGGTTCAGAGGGCCGCGCCGTGGTGGTAATGAGCCCACGACGGAGGGGTCGAGGGGCGCGCGCCGACAGGCTGTCAGATGGGAGACTTGCCTTCCCCTCCAACCACTGTGCCCGACTGACTCTGGGACCGTCCCCTTTTCCCATTCTGCCACAATGAGCACAACCAATAACAGTCACTCACAAAAGAGAAATTTTTGATTTAGATTTGATTTAGAAATTTAGATTTGTCAGGCTTTGTGAAACATCACATGGGTGAGTCAATGTTTCACATTCATGTCAAACTATTGTGTTTGTAAGTCAGTACGCGTACATGTTTGAAATCATATGACAACATTATAATCATATTTACATGAGTATGACCTATCTGGGCAGTATAGATTCCATTTACTCACGTAAAGGTGATATTAATGTTGTTATATGATTTCAAACGTGTGCATACTGACTCATAGTAAAAGCCTTGCTTCATTCAGAATTTACTGGGCCTTTATTCATTTATTTCTATCTTTGCCTCATAGTTTTGCTTCAGATGCCTGATCATTTTTTTAAAGGAATAGTTTTTAAGGCTTTCTTGCCTATTGGATACAGTGAAGCATACTTCAGCAAAGTGCACAGCCCCACATGAAATGTTAATCTGTAGAGAATCTTAAAAAAAGATGTACAGACTGCGGGTGTTTTAGACTGAAACAGCGGCTTTGAATCAGCTTTGAACGCTGGATGGAAAGTAAAGGCAGGATACGCAAAGAAAGATCATGAAATGTGCATTAGCGACGATCACCCACCACGCATCACCATTACTGAAAAGGAAAAATCCACTTCAAAAGGCGCTATTTAAAAAGGACCGAAATGCTCAACACTGCTGAAAAAGAACCGTGTCTGTAAAGAAGAGTGCAGTCTTCAGGCATTGTGAAGCGGCACACTGTGGATTCAATGCTTCACCTTCCTGTTGAACCGCTGTGTTTGCCAGCTCTCCCCAGCAGCCGCCCTGGAGAGCTGCATTGAAGCCGGTTCTCCTGAAGCCATTAACGCTCTCTAGAACTGGGGGTGGGAAGCCAAATGACTCCAATTAAGACGATGATGATCTGAATGACGTTAAGTGTCTGGCTGGAATGAGAGCCCGCAGACGCCGCGGCCCTCCAGTATCAGGGTTAAGTGGGCCTGGCCTGGGTGTTATCTGAGTGAGGCAGAGCGTCCCTGAACCTGCCGCTAAGGCTCTCCATGCTGAGATGACTCTCAGCAGCATTAATGAGAGCAGAGGTGCTTCTGCTCATTCCAACAGGAAGTGAAATGCAGTTTACCTGAAATGCTGTGTATACACAAACACATGCGCACACACATACACAGACACACACACACACACACACACACAGGCGTACAGGCACACACACACACACACACACACACACACACACAGGCATACAGACACACACACACACACACACACACACACACAGGCATACAGACACACACACAGGCATACAGGCACACACACATACACATACACCCACATACACACATACAGGCATACAGGCACACACACACACAGGCATACAGGCACACACACATACACATACACCCACATACACACATACAGGCATACAGGCACACACACACACACACAGGCATACAGGCACACACACATACACATACACACACATACATACACACAGGCATACAGGCACACACACATACACAACTGGTACCGTATATACACATATACACACACACATGTACACACACACACACACACACACACACAAAGCGTGTGTACAGTGCAAAGTACAAAGTGCAAAAATATGTTACATTTACCAAAGCTGAAACAATTTATTTCCTCTCCTGTATGTAAGTCAGAGTAACGCCAAGATGGTGACCGTTCTCTGAAGCTGACACGGGGGGGGGGGGGGGGGGGGGGGAGCTACCCATCTCACTCTTCATTCAGCCGCCTCTAGCACTGCCAGGCCACGGAAGCCTCCGCTGTGTTCATCACTGCCCCATTCACCGGCCAGCTGCAACCCTGAGGAGGCAATCAGCTTCATATTTCCATCACAATTACCCTCCGAGTCAGAAACGAACCCCGTGCAATACGCAGTGCGCTCGCCATCCGAGCCGAGGACGCAGGCCGTGCAAATCAGCAACGTATTCCCAATATCACGTCTGATCCGGCGCAGAAGTGAGCGTCACACGTTTTTCTGATAAGGCACATGCCTTAGTATGGCACTGCTGGAGCTAGATCCGGGCCCAATGATTTTATGCAGGCTGTCCCACCCTGAACGTAGAGCAATACTGCCAGGAGACCTGGGCCTGGGTGGGTGGGGCTATGGAATTGGAGGCGGGCTTTGGATATGTTTCTGAAGCAGGGAGGAGGAGTTATAAACATAAAAAAGTAGGTTGATTTATCAGGCATTTACAACGTGGCAACAACAAACTGATATGACGGGGAGGCCATGTCTGAAGAAGTGAAAGGGATAAAACACTAACGTTCTGTGGCTGAACTGAACACATCCTGGGAAAAAAACACATCACTCGATTGATTGATCATCCTAAAGAACATCAATGGATGATTTCTAGAACATACTCACCGACTCGGACCTCAGGCTTGCTTTGCAGTCGGTAATTAACAGAACTGTTTCGGTGTGAGGACGACTTGCAGGGACCTCTGAAGGGAGCATGCAGCAGCTTGTCAGCACTCGCGCTCATAGCTTTCGTGCCCTTTCACAGAAATACATCCCTCTTAAAAGATGGCACCAAATGTTGCACAAGGCATCGACCTGGGCTCAGGATTCTAGAATATGAAAGATAACAGACACTTGCATGCCTCTGCAGAGACGTGTCTGCTCCCACACAGACGCCCACAAGCAAACGCCTACTCCCTTTCAGCTTGTTACCACGGAAATCAGACCCTCCACACAGGGAACGCCAAATAGTTACCCTGACACTGCTTTTCAAAACCCTGCTTTGTGACCGATTCCCGACAAACACCTACAATACAGGATGCAGGACGCAGATCACATTATCATTGCTGCATGGTGATTTTTTTCAAAAATAATACAGGTGTGTGCCACGCTAATATGCACAGATCCTGACAAACAGAGCCATGCACTTTACATGTGTCCTTTTTCTGTAAACACCTGAGTCTTCCAGGCAGAAAGTGCATGGAGACATGGGTCATATTTCATTCATTTCATTAACTGGTATTAATTTATTTAAAATAAGACTGATTTCTTAAAATCCACCACGTGTTTGTTTTCCCTCCAACCCCTCTGCATTTTTAAAACGTTAAACAAATGCTCTGAAAAAAGCCCTCATTCCATTCCCAGCTCCGATAACACTAGTAACAATATGGTAGCATGCACTCACAAGTCCAAACTGATGGGAGACATTGCATTTTTATATGACAAGCATTTAGCAGATGCTCTTATCCAGAGCGACTTACATGGGTTACAGTTTTTTTTACAATGTTATCCATTTATACAAGTAGATAAATAAGAAATAATAACCGTCGTAATGGCAATAATAACCATCGTAATGGCCAGAGCTACAATAACAGGGTGAGCATGTTGATAAAGAGTAAAATTTTCCCCAGTATCAGTTTAGAAACAGTCATTTATTCCAACCTAGATCTATAATACTGACTTCCAGGCATCATTGACCCAATACACAGCGAGACAGATACAGGCAGATGTGCCTGGGACAGCAAAAATGGCCTGACAGGAGGCGATGTGGGTGGAGCTGCCCTAGAAACGGCGACGCACCAATCAGACGTCTTTAAGAAAGCTTGCGGCAGGCATAATGAGAGACACGGCAGAGAACATGAGTTTGACAGCAGTGCCATTGCTATGCTGCAGAGCAAGCTCTCCTGCCCTCTCCAGCCAGGTTAAAACCCGAAAAAGAGACGAGGGACTTACGACACCAAGCGATTTGATTGGTCAGTTCATGAATGGGGGTGGGGCAAAATGATGCGAGGCATTATGACTGCATAAATTTAAAAAACGAGACCCATTTTAATAAAAAAGGAGATCTCAAAAGGACCATGCATATGAACAGTATGTGTATAACTAGAATATATATATTTACTGTCTGCATGTTTTTTTTTGCAATTACAAAGCACTAGCTAAGGGGCAGAAGATTGCTATGAGGAGTAATTAACTGCCGCCCGTTGCTACTGGCACACCAGTGGGAGTATGATTTAATCTGGGAGATGAAATGACTTTTTGATTAAATTCTGTGGTGGGGGTACTTTGGTTAGATGTGAATTCCAGCAACAGAGACTGGTTTCCAATGCTATCTTTCCCAGCCACTTCTGATGCGACCTTTGTGGCCGGTTGATATAATTAAGATATGGTGTTTCAGCGTGGAAGGCAGTCCTCTTCACAGAAACCATCCTCTTATGAGCTGGTGTTCCTACTTAACAGTGTGTTGAAAACGCAGCTTCCCACAAAATACAGTACGTTGCCCCTTTACAACAGCTGTGAAAAAGCGGGCCTTCAAACTGTAGTGACATTTCTGCTGAATGCATTGGCATAGATATGTATGTATATTACTGTGTGCTGTATATCTTACATATTTCAGTGCTTAGACGATTTGCACTTCCAGTGTAACTTCGCCGTTTGTGTTCTGTTCTGTTTATTGTAGGTACAAAAAAGTCTGCTGTCATCTCCCGGTTTGTTTACAGGAATAGCGGGAGGGTAAAAAAATAAAAAATGAAAGAGCTTCTGAGAGAGGCACAGCGCGCGGAGGAGTGATGAGGAAACAAATTAGATCCGTAGCCTGGTTAGACAGCATCATGCAATGAGGCCACCGCCTCCTTCTCCACCCCGTCACCTGACATCCACACACGGGATAGATTCTCACCAGCTCTCCCCTCTCCTGAGCGTGCATAAGACAGCCATTTCTAACACTCTGGTGGGCACCTGCAGTGGAGCGCTAAGCACGCTACACTAAGCAGGAGGAACGGAAAGTGAGCTTCAGAAAAAGAACACGCCTCTTTGCAGAAAGGATGTAACAAAATGAGGGGATGGGGGGGGGGCAGGCGGGTGGAAGGGTAAAGCAGGGTGTCGGGGAGCATTGGGAATGGGTAATTAAAATCTACTCAGCTGGTTCGTAGATCAGAGTGGAACCTCTCGGTTTTTCGCCCCCTTGGACCGGAAAAGCTGTCCCATTAACGCCAGAGGCAGCCGAGTCTAGAGGCTTACTGTACTGGTTAATCAGATAACAGACGTCCAGCATGAAGCCACAGAGGAGGAATGCTGTTTACGGGGAGGAGGAGGGGAGAGAGGGAGAAGGGACGGCGCAAACACGCGCTCAGCATCTTTACCAACGATCCTCTCAGCTCCTTCAGCTCAAGCAACAGTGACATCAGTGGCGAGGCCGTTAGTCAGCCCTGGAAATGGGGGCGGCGGATCACCAGCCAATGAACTTGACACATAACTCTCAGAATTATTTCAATTAACGAGGTCTTTGTCGGAGACATGTTAATCACATGCTAATTACTGCAGAAAATTCAATACATTATTAAACGGTTCATTAAAAGCAAACATTTGATTAAACCATAATGTGAAAAGTAATTAAAAAAAAGCGTACCATATACAGTGTGCACTCCTCTTAATTATAGAAAAAAAATTCATATACATGTGATACAGTGGGAGTAAAACAATGCCACTTTCTGAAACAGAAACCATGCAATAAGCAAAGAAAGAAATACATTTCACAGCTGTGCAAATGATTTACTGAGGTGCCCATAATACTGTCCATCACATAGACTCCTCAGAACAAGGAAGCTGTGTTTCAGCTGGGAGTCTCACAGTGATAGTGATCATAGTGAATGTGAAAATGAATGAATGAATTGATGAATGAATGAATGTAGTGAATCCTACTGTGTATGACATGACTTGGACAGGAGTCCAGTTCTCTATGCAGCTCTTTAAAAGCAAAACGCTGCTTTACTGATATTTTAAATTCATCCAAATGTTTTCTTACCTTGAGTATATTTATTATTATAGACAGAAGGCATGTGGTAAGAGAATGCTGGGTGAATTTGGAACTGGAAGAAAAAGAAAAGCAGTGATGCCGTTTTTAAAGGCTTTGTAATAGCTCATCTCGGGGTTAAACAAACAACCTCACAATGTCAGGGCAGCCACTAACAGCAAGGCCACTGATAATCAGCTTCCCGCTGTACTGAGTGAGCCTCCCACATTGGCAACGCGTTGCAGTGGCTCTTTTGTAACTGTGAGTGATTCAGTTGGACAGGGGAAAGTCCGCCCCTCCTTCAGTCACAAACTGACTCAACAGAGGAGGAGCCGAATGGCCCCCGGGCTCCGGCCTCGCCCCCCCACCCCCGACCGCCACGGAGCGAGACGTCTCGGCCCGCACCTCCCAGGGTCCTTTCTGACCTGCAGGGCAGCAGCCAGGCCTGGAGAGGAGGTTTTAATTAGCACCACCGCCGTGATCCCTCTCTGACGAGCGGGGACACGCCGCATCAGGGCCGAGTCCTCCCGGGTGACGAATCCGTCGCCGAGGAGCGACAGGGACTCCAGGAAGTAGGCCAGACCCGCCGGGCACAGGCCGACCCATTCGTTCCTCGGAGTCCCGTAACTTCTGTCTGTTCTTTAGGGGGTGGGGGGTGGGGGGGGGCATGTGACCTCTGTGCGTCCACCTCTGCGTCCCCCCCTCAAACAGAGAGCCACGCTTCTCTCAGGGGGAGTGCGTTTCCCTCGCTCCTCAGCTTTACTTTCCTTATGGGCTTTGGTTTACGGCCAGGAAAGACGGAGGAGTCTAATGGGGTTAGATAATTCTGGAGGATCTTAGAAGCCTCGGGACGGAGATGTGTCATAAAACATGGCGTTACGGGCTCACAGAGCTGTTTGGCACGGGCTCTGCCCTCCCCCACATTATCGATTTGTCCCCTTCGCTGGTATGACACTCGTGTCCTCTACTGTTGCGCAAAGTAGAAGCAGGGGAAAAAAAGGCACTTAGGATTATTATTTTCCATGCATCCGCAATGTCTTGGCCCTCATAGCAGGCAGGAACGAGTGTGATTTACCAGTTTCACCGAAACGATAAAACAAAACGCTCCTTTCTGTAGCTCCGGCAGCCTCAGCTTTAATTCACTTCATCCCTGGAGCCGGTCCAGAACTCGCATCTCGGAGGGAAAGTCTTCAGATTGGAATTCATCGCAGAGATCTGGGAGGTGAGCTGTCTGCGCGCTCAGAGATGCAGAGGCGCTTCTTACCGCCGTCAGCTAATTGCCCGCGAGCGACACTTACTGTAAACACACACGCCTTTCAGAAAACACCTGTCAATCAGAAAAATTTCCTCTTCAGGTAATTGCCTGATTTCATTAGCTGAATGTCGTCAACAATCAATCAAAATGAAAAAGGTTCAAAAAACAAAAACAATCCCGTCATCTCTACAGCATTCCATGATACATTACAGTTGTGCTTATGCTAAAAAAAATCATTAACTGTGGTAATTTCAGATGCACAACAGCATATATACATCTTTTCAGTGGATCATCAGTTATCAACAGATAGGCTTGCCTGAGTGATGAAAACAGCAGAAGTAGGTACTGACAGAGACATTGTGCAAAGCTCTGCACCTGCCCCTGAATGCTGTCATGAATGAACAGCACATACAGACACACACAGCCCAGCGGTTGTGCCTAAAACAAATGCATACAACACGACAGAAAAGTGAAGGTGCACTCTCTGCGCTAACACACCTTGCTTTGTTCAATTTCTGAGCTACAGCCAATCAATGAGCTTTGCTTATCCTTCCAAAGGGAATCTTCATGCCAGCAGAAATGACAAAGCGCCATGTTATAGTTATCACACCACCTGCTTTTATGGGTCAATGCACTATTTCTACTGAATATAAAATTCAGTGGGCACTAGCTCACTATACAGGTAATCTTAATAATTCCGTATTTGTTGCAGTCATATTTAGTATAATTGGCATTTAAACCAATATTGGAGCATGAAATGTCAATGTTCATGTCAGTTTCCATATATGTTGTGAAAACTCATTCAAAGCATTACGGTGTGACATTAAAATGAATTTTGATATTTAATCTGCCAGTGTTTTTCTTTCTATAGAGTGAAACAATACCAGATTCTGCTGATGGTTAATAGCTGAGTGTGCACAGCCCTGTTGCCATTTCGCTCGAACAAAAACAATTCGGTTGTCAAATTCGTCCACGGCGAGAGGAGAATGAAGGGAGAGGTCTTGTTTTCAGTCACTGAAAAACTGCGCAAACGACTGCCTACCGCACCAGAACTGTCAACAGAGTTTTATGCTCGTTGGTTGGAAGCGACAGCGATCAGTGTAAAGTGAAGATGAAAACGATTTTCTTTAGTTACAGTGAAAGGGTCTTCTGGGGAAAGGGTAACACTGCTAAAAGGTAATATTGCAACTCCAGATAGCAGCATCATTTTACACATTTTAATGCCTTTTTTTCAGACTGAGAAACATCATGGATACATTTTATATTATAGAGCTTTTAAACGCACAGGGCTTTTATTGAGTCTTCGTTAGCATGTGGAATTTCAACAGTTAGCAATTCCATTGAAATGAATGCATAGACTAACACGTTACTAATCAGCCTAAATGTCTCAGTGGGAGATGTGCAGTAGGTTGCAGCAGATCCTGTTGTGCTGGCAGCCAGTGACCGCAGCTGGAGGGGCCCAGGGCCAGCCCCCGTTCCCTACCTGCTCTGGATGGGGCTCCAGCTGTTGCCGTGGCAGCTGCCTCACACGTCCCTCCCCAGATCTGCGCTGGGGGCTCTCCAGCCCCCCCCCCCCCCCCCCCCCCCCAACATGCTCAGCAAAGCAGACACTGTGTGGCTGTGGCAGCCTGAGGGAACAACAGGTCCAAATGCAGCATCATTCCCCCCCCCCCATCTCACTCCACACCACAACGCACTCCTGCGCAAACAGCCCACACTGAGTGAGTTCACACTCTGCACCATATACAGTAAAGTTTGGACACACTTTCCTGTCTTTATTTTTACTGTTTTCCACATTTTAGAATAATAGCAAAGACATCAAAACTGTGAAATAACACAAATTGAGTTGTGCAGTGGCCGAAAAAGTGTTAGAAACAAATCTTATGTTTTAGGTTCTTCAAAGTGGCCAAAAAATATTTTTTAAAATCAAAAAAAAAAATTTGGAAAGAAATGCATACATAGGCATCAATCTAACTGTTTATATTTGTCTAAGAAACAAACTTCAAGCATTTTAAGCATAAGTCTTTAGATCAAAATGTCTTTGAATGCATGTTTCCCATTAGCTTAATCGGGTGTGTCCACACTCTTGCCTGTGTAAAGGCAGACCCATCTGAAAACTCGGATCATGGGAAGAGAACAGGACGGCACATCCCGGCTGTGCTCTGTCCCCTCCCAGCAGAGGACAGCTCTCCCGCACCGGGGCACCCACTGCCCCAGCTGCTTAGACGACATTAACAGGAAGGTAACTCGTTCTCTTCAATGGTGCGGGATTAGGATGTGGGGCACCTGGGCAGGCTCAGTGCCCGGAGGAAGTACAGAGGGGTGCAATTGCCCAAAAAATACAAAATACAGAGGGGGGCACAAAGAGTCATAAATACTATGTAGACATCGGGATATAAGGAGACACCTGGAGGTGCACTGAGGTCTGTCTGGCCCCCCATGACCCTCAAATTCCCACCAACCACCCCCATCCCCCCCCCCCACAACACTCTACTATTTTTACACACCTGCCCTGAGCCATCCGGCCGCTTGCTCCTTCGGTTTTGCTCATGGGAGAACCCCGCTAACGCAGAACGCCTGCGGGAGGAGCGGACGCGTCACTGCGCGGCCGTGATGGACACTGTCACCGCGTGCGAGCTGACTGGATGACAGCGGGAGCAAGCAAACGGTCACAGGCCAATAGCAAGCAGACTATGAACTGCCCTGCGCCATTCATAATTCATTGTTTGTCTGAGTGCCACCATCTCCCAGTGACAATGTACATTTGGAAAATATACAAATGATTGGATATCAGGAGATCAGGCATATAATGAAAGCGATGAATTATTAATTTTAATTATTATTCATCTCGGGCCTAATTCTCCAATAAGAACACGTTTGTGTATCCTCAAGGTGACGATCTGGGTTGTCTCACCACATGATGGAAATTATATTTGCAAATTAGCTATTGAATAATTCATCATAATGTATATGAAGATCAACAATGAAATTGGCATGAATGAAACAATTACGTTAAGATTTATGAAATTAAAAATTCAATTTTTTATTTGCTTATAAATGATGTAAATGATGAAAAAATGAAAATATAAAATGAAAAACATAGCAGGGATTGTTTTTCCTTTGTTAGAGGAAAACACATGTCCAAAACATATTGATCTTGGAATACCCCTTCAGTAATTCTTTACCAAATCCTAACCTGGAAAAGAAAACCATCTCTCATCTCTCTAAGGGCTCAGGTTAAGGAGCCCTTAACCTGCAGTCTATCTCATTGACACATAGCATTTTGTTTAGAATAATAAGTCATTTGTTACATTAAAAGGCCAAAATGTTAAAATCCATTTGGCTATCCAACAGCTATACTTTACTAATCAATTCAGTTATTGTTTGCAGCTATCATGGTAGATGAAGTCCAAAACATTATGTGAAGGAAGAAGTCTAGGCCCCTAGACCAGAGCAGCGGAGACATTCTGTGATACATCCAAGTGTTGGAACTGATCTGAGAAAGGATCGGTCTGCACTGGCTGGTTAGCATGATGACAGACAAGGTCTCAGACACCGGACCTGGTTCAGTATGGTTTGGGTTGAATCAATAGAAGTGACCAGCTTTCTGCTTGTAGCCATGACCTCTCAAATCCCACTGCAACAAAACAAATTGTACAAAAAATGCATTACATGTAATGTGGGCTGTCACAAGCACTTACAAAATACATGAATGATTATAACATTTTTCACAAAGTATTAGGATTACTGCTTAATGTGGGCTTGATGCTATCTTTATAACTTCAGGATAAAAGCACTTCATCTGAATTACTTCATCTATGCTTGTACTCGTGTGAAGGGTACAAGGGTTTCTTTAAAAGTGCAAATATAGCAGGTTAGTATTTTCTTCAGCAATTGTTGTTACTTCAGTGCATCTCAACATTCTCCTCCTTGATAAACTCTCCATCTCAATATTTATGTAAAGAGACACCATAGCCATCTCGCTTTCTGTCTCTCCCCACACAAAGACGGAGCGTCCGGAGACAACACCTGATTACGCCTGTGTAGGGATGATTAACACTGAAGTCAGAAACACCAGAAGTGCCAGCATAAACAACGTCACAGATGTGTGTCTGTGTGCAATCTCCAACAGCTCCAACCGAACCCGGGGTAGTTAGTCATCGCCTCGTTCCCGCGCGAGCAGGAAGATCTGAGAGAGAGAGAGAGAGGGAGTTAGAGAGAGAGAGGGAGATAGAGATAGAGGGAGAGAGAGCCCGCGTAAAACAGACAGCACATCACATCCGATATCCGTCCAAACCACGGCTTCATGGGAAGCTCTCCCTCCCAGGGCTGGGCCCCGCAGCAGTGCGCGCCGAGGCGGCGGATGCCCTCCCCCAGAACGCACACCCGGGGGACGGGTCTCTGTCTCCCCGGAGACGAATTATGGGATGCATCATCCTCGCGAGGGAAGCGGAGGGGCAGAGGGCAGCTCATGCCTGTTACAAACCACCCAGAGCGGGCTTCACTCAGCCGTGCCGCGGCTCTCAGCACAGCCACGCCACAGGGCCAGCTCTGAGCCACTCCCCTCCAAGAGCACACTTTACAGTAACTGCAGTGATGCTGCAGGATCATTGCAGGACATTTGGATAAGGCCAGTGCCTATGCATGAAAAGGCTATGTGATGTAGAGTCCTATTTGTAGACACGTTGTGTGGAAAATGTATAACACTGTAAAACTGTGATTGTTTCCATCACAATCCCGTGGTGGTCTTCTCATGCTAGAGAAAAATGGTCCACCTGGTAAGAGTTTTAAATGCATGAGCAGAAATTCAGTTGTGGACAGTGAAATGTTGGGGATGGGGAATGCATTGCTGTGGTGTCATGTGACATCTCATTTATATGAACATTTTCCTGCAACACTTCATCTGCATCATCTGCCATCCAGTAACAAAGACTTTATAACTTTAAATATATTTTGTGAACGGTTTGCTTGAAGATTTTTAACGTTGGGCTTTAAAATTCTTGTATATGTAGACAGGTGGTTTGAAATAAACTGTGACGAAAGCGGGTTATAAAGATGCGTTAAGGCCTGAGAGAGAGCAGGGAGGAGGGAAAGAACACGGTGAGAGAGGAGCGCTGCCGTGATCTGATCTCCCCCTGAACTCCGCCCGCAGGGAGCAGAAGCCTGGGCGTTCTCCTGCCGTTTTGAGCAGGCGTGGCCTCTGCCGCCTCACGCTGCCTCGGTCGCCCCGGGAGACGAGCCGCTGCGCTTTTCTGGAATACAGAACGTGCCGTCCCCGCTCCCTGCCGGTCTGCAACAGGTTCACCTCCAACAGCGCAGAGGTGTGGGGAGAGACTCCCTGTGTCCTTTCGTTTGCTGAAGGCTGGGGAAAGCTGCGCACCCCTTCTCACCCCTTTTATTATCTTACTGTTCATTTCACCCTCCACAGACAGCAGTGAGAAAAACAAATAGTCAAATTGGGGAAAAAAAACCAGCATTTTACCTTTTGTTTGTTAATGGCACTGAATGCCAGCAGCACCTGGAGCATGAAGCCCTCTGCAGCTGTTTAGCAGAAAAATAGATCCAATTACATAATTAAGGGGGTCATCTGGAACAAAAATCAGAGCCGTTTCCTGCACTCCAGGAACACTCCTGCCAAGCCATGCTCCACAGCGTTATTTGGACTGAGTGCCGCTCCATTCATTACCTGAGCCACAGACATAGAATCAACATTCCACTGTTGGTATAAATCTGTTCGTTTTTAGGCGGAAACCTTTCCTTGTCGTGCGAGACTTCCACAGGTCTCTCCATCGCATTGATTATCGCACGGCGTCCAGGAGGAAGCTCACTCTAAGCCAGCTGAGGGAGGCGGGTGGCTCCAGGGTGAGCGCTCTGTATTGTGAAGGGCACGGAGCAGTGTGTGCAATCTCAGAGCCGCACCTGCTGCTCCTTTACGTTACATCACAGCTGCTTAGCAGAGGCTCCTGTCCACCACAGCTTACATAGCTGACTGTTTTTGCCAGCTGTCAGTTTACACAGCTGGGTATTTACTGAAACCATTAGGGTTCAGTGCTTTGTCCAAGGGTATAACTTTAGTGGCTCTCCGAGGAATGGAGATGGTAATGTTTGAGATATATAGTACCAGTCTATATAGTTTGGACACATTTTCTTTCTTTATTTTTATTTTTTTATATTTTCATCTAAAATTATATTTTGTATTTTTATTTATTTTCAACGTTTTTAATAATAGCAAAGTCAAATAATAGTAATAGTCAAAACTATGAAATAGCCCAAATGAAATTATGCAGTGACAAAAAAGTGTTGTAAACAAATCAGAATTATTTTATATTTTAAAATATATTTTAACATATTTTGTTTTTGGAAAGAAATTCATACATAGGCAAACTTTACAATTTACTTTTGTCTAAGAAACAAATTTCAAGCATTTAAGCATAAGTCTTTAGATAAAAATGTCCCTGAATGCATGTTTCCCATTTTCTTAATCAGGCGTGTCCAAACTATTGACTAGTACTGTAAATCACGTGCCTTACCACTACGTCACACTGTCACTCCATGGGAAGAAGGCATGTTGCAGGGCCAGCCTCTACAGAGAGGGTAGGAGGCAGGGTTCCTCTGCTGTGGCCTTAGTGTGCTCATGAGGGTACCCCATTTCCAGCCAAAAAACGCCCCCCTTCAACCGCTGCCTCTTTCACACCCTGTCTGAGCTGCAATTCAAGTCACGGCAGCATATTAATGCACAGTTACATCAGAGGACAATATTACTCATTCTCTTCATGAAATAATTATTAGAGTCCCTCTGTAGATGATGCTTCCGACTCCTACATTGAGAGTGCTTCCAAGTTCTGCTATCGCCTCGAAAAAGTTTGGGTCCCTGGTGGGGAAGTGCCTGTTGTACCCAGAGTGTGTCCCATCACCTGGAGTGTTTCAACAGATATACAGCTGGATGAGTAAGCAGCTACGCCAATCGCCTCGAAGCAGAACGGTGCTAATAAAGAAATAATAAATAATTAAACTTATGCAGAATTACATAATAAAAACAGCCCCAGCCACAGAGAGAGAGAGAGAGAGAGAGAGAGAGAAAGAGAGAGAGACTCAGCAGTCTTTGCTCTGGTTTAAACTTTAAGGGTGTGCACAGTTCCGGTGGCTTTGGTGTTTGCGTCTCTGCTGGTGTCTGGCCTGAGCCACCGCGCTGTCCAGCACTGAGCTTTAATGAGCTACAGTTCCCGTTCTCGTTTACTTCTCGCTTTCAGAAGGTGGTGCCACCTGTTCTAGTTTTGGACTTTTTTTGGGGAGGGGGGAGCATAGTGCCTTTTTTGAACAAGATGCCCTGGGACTTAATTACACCTCACACAGACACTTTCTGCACAGTAATGGCTGCTTAATTGGATTAATGAAAGCACTGTGTTTCCACAGTAGGCTCAGGGCATCTCCTGCCTGCCAAGGGGGAGATATAACCAGGACCCAGCAGAGGGGGCATATCTGTTCCAAAAAGAAAAAGAGACCTGCAGCTACAAAAAAGGAGGCTTTAAGGTCCTGGATTTTTACAGCATGATCGGTATCAATGTCTGGTATTCTTTGCTTTCTGCCCCCCATCCCTTTACTCACGCCATTTTGGCTCAAGGCTGGAAAGCCGGTTATCATACTTGCCTTTTGTGTGAGAGGCGACTGAGGGCGAGTGAGCTGACAAGACCAGTTTTTGTGGGCACTGGCCCAGCTGCACATTAGCATAGAGGAACATGGATGTGGGGGTTGGTGGGGGCGGGGGTGGGGAGGTTACCTCAGGGGAGAGAGCTGGAGAGCACATGGGGCTGTTTGGCCCCCACCTGATGAAGCAGAACAAGAGAGGTCAGATGGAGCCTTCTCTACCCCCATGCAGAGAGAGGTAGAGCACAGAGGGGCTCCCCTCCGCTTCTCTCACGGGTTTACCGCTATGAGAGGAATGCTTCGCCTCCCACAATTACATGCTGCTTTTAGGGACAGCAGGCATGTAACAGCACACAGTGCCTCTTTATCAAATAATGGTCTGCATATTTTCATTATGTTTGGAAAGCGTCATGAGGCGCATCAGGAAAGATCTTTCTGTAATTCCTAATCTGTAAGCCCTCATCTTTCTGTAAGTAGTCCCATGATTCACGGTCCTGCTTGTGAATAATTCATTTCAGCGCATCTCCTTCATTAGGCGGTACACAGGATGCACCATAACATTATCTCATACATCACTTAGCGAAACGAGAACGCACTCACACTGTGCTGCTAAATGACTGACACGGCGGCAGCTGATTGGACGGCGCAGAGGCGCAATGTTTTGTTATGGGAGCGATTGGTTGGCAGTGACGTAGCGCGTGCCACGGCGTAGACCGGCAGCACCGTACACTCTTACGTGCCCCAAACATCCCTCTGCTCCTCTCTGGGGGGCCTCCATCACTTCCCCCTCCGCCCTGGTGGAGGTCCTCCAGGCCCTGCAGCCCTCACCCTGGCTTCCCCCTGTAGCCTGCAGACAGATGGAATAGCCTGTAATAAGGCCAGCTCTATGACTTATTAAGAGCTAAATATACTCCTAATTACATTATGCCCTGTTTCCTGAGGTAGCGATGTGGAAGTAACGTAGCTGCGATGTTAGAGTTCCGTCCTCTGTGCTAGCAGCAGCCGTACCCACTGTTTCGGGTCCTGTGGCGTCCGGGCTTGTCTTTTAATTAGGTTTAGGGGTGATTATCAATTCACATGACTTTTCTTAAGATGTACATGCATTATCTTGAATATTTATTGACAAGATCCCTTAAATTTTAAAAAAACATCAGAACTGGAATGTCAAATTTGTAAGTAGGCATTGGCTTTGAACTTGCTATTCACCCTCAAAAAAACTACAGTTTAAGGGTGTAAATGGTAAAATGTGCTTTGCTCTCCACGGTAATAATTTCTCATCAAGGAGCACATTTGACAAAAATGAAAAACCTCCCATGAAGTCATCACTCAGAGATGGATGTTTTAGGTTTCACAGTGTACACTGCCACCTAGCTACAGACAGGAACATTACAGTTCTTTTCCAGAGAGTGGAGTAACATGCCTGTCTTACTTTCCACGAACTTTGTGTCCTTACAAGGGCTTGCACCAAGGCATGCAGGTATAGAATACAAGATACTATCATCTCTCTCACAGATATATGCAGACTCAATGTCAAAAGAAACTTGTGACAGAAACTTCAACAGGCAAGAAGCCGTGGGTTTCCTTTCTGTGCTACACACAGAGATGAACTGCACTAAGCGTCTCATGGATTAGTTGTTCAGTAGTAGTTTCCTCTCTCAGAACTGGCAGCATCGCAAGTATGTCCCGCTGCAGCCAGGCAGGTGTAAATATAGTCTCATAAGCTATTTTCTGCCATTGGCTCTGTCTGTCTGGAGGCGTGCCCTGGAATGATCCACACACATTGAAAGGGTGGAGGCTTTGAGAATCTTTTAGTTTTGCTTTTGCGAGGGGAGGTTCCCTGATGGATGTAGTGTCACTTATTGAGGAAATTGTGGAGCTGGAAGAGGTTCGGAATTCCAAATGAGTAATGTTAGTTGTAGGCAGTTTTTGGGGAGGTGGCTCGACCTTCCAAATGGTGCCGTGGTCGACAAATGTGATTCTAAGGAATTGTCATTTTGAGTTCTGAATCCTGGAACCAGGTTTGACCGCAGTCCTGCTGTTTTGTCTGTTGCACCAGTGCACAGTACCTCCTGTTTCTGCTCATGAGCCCCTGAGAGGGGCATGACGAAGCCCAGAGAGGCAGTCACGCCACTGAAATTCTGAATCCATGTCATAGCTTGACTGAGCAGAATTATGTGGAAACAATAACCGTGTCAAAGTCATCTCTTTGTGAGATGAATTATTCAGACGCAAGTGAGGCAGCTCCAGTTCATGCATCATATGTGCATTTTTGAGCCTGTGCCTGTGTTAGATTCCTCTCTCAGAAGCAGAATCAGGCTTTATTGGCCAGGTGTGCTTTTACACATACAAGGAATTTGACTCCGGTTCCTCTCGCATCAGGTGATAGGGGGGGTACGGGCTGTGGTGGGGCTGTGGTGGGGCTGGTCCCTGCTGCACTTCCCCATCCTCGCATGGTGAGCGGGGCCTGGGGGAGGAAGAGGAAGCTGAGGAGGCACCGCCAAGCTGAGCAGACGTGCAGCAGAACAAGGCTGCGTCTGAGAGCCACGTCGGCCAGCCAGCAAGGAAGGCAGCCTGAGGAAGACAGTGAGGGCATTGCCAGACCCCCAACAACGGGCAGCAAAGAGGCGGAAGAGCTGGCATCGCTCTCAGAGAGGACAGCTGTGAGACCGTCTGCCGTTTCACTGCCGAAGACAAGCCCGGCGAGCGGAACCGATACACAGATACTTGACCCAGAGGCTCTCGAAGAAGGAAACCTTAGAAGCCCTTCTGCTCGCTGTGCTGTTCTCACTCCCGGCTGAAGGAGCACTCACTGAACCAAACATAGCTGCTGAAGTGACAGTTACCAATGACCGCGTGCACTTGTTGCCCAGTCAACTTTAAAACCGTAGCGCGGTGCACCCCTAAGAGACAGGCAGCCCTCTGTGTCCCATTCCTTCTCAGTTATGCGGGCTTCTTCTCAGAAACGTCCTGCTTTTGCCTTTTATATTTGGCTAGCGGCTGTCCGGCTACCTGGAAATGCTTGTGGCCTGTCGTTAAAGGTGTTCCCTGAGATGAATGGGGGATAGGAATAGGTCCTGTGGTCCGCTTCAGTCACCCCCCTCTGCTCTCTGCTGGGTCAGAGGTGTTCTATGATGAATCGGTTCTTTCCCGTGGTCAGTTCACCAAATTTAGCCCCACTGCGACAGCTGTGTCACTACAGTACACCAGCTCTCCTCCATTCAGGCCCCAGAAGGAGATAATGTCACTTCCTGTCTCTGATCCATCAGGACATTTCCTGTTCTCTGTCACTGTGCAGTCCACAGTTCATCAACTCTGTGAGCTTTACAGCTACCATGACTGTCCTTGTTTTACTATTTATAAATGTGTTCCCTGTAAACTACTGTCCCTGTTAAGCTTCTTGTTACTATAATGCCAAATATTGCTGGGAAGAAAATTAGGTATCAGTGTAAATTTATGCTTTTTCAACTAAATTATGTAATCATGCAAATCAAAAGTTCTTGAATCAGAAATGAAATCAGAATGTTGAGTAGACTCTGAGGCTGTACCATAACTCGAACCCATAATCAAAGGATTCACTTTTTCCAAAACTTCAGTTCAAAATATTTGACTAATCTATCTTTCCTTTTGCATTCTGAGTTGTAGCACATACAAAACAGGTCATTTACAGAAAACATGGTGAGAACGCTGCAATCCAGCCCCTTAAATTAGTATGTAATGATCCATTTTGCCCCAAGGTGGCAATATTCACTAATGCTGGTTATGTAAATGTTAAGCAGTGGTGAAACCTATTGAGATGCCTGCTAAATCAACACAATTTACCATTTTCAGGGCCAGATGCGGGAAGCCAAGCAAGTGAGGCGTATAGGCTGGAGGCAGGCAGAGACAGAGATGCTACAGCCTCTGTCACTGAGGCCCCCGGTCTGTTTGTATTAATTCCCTGTAGTGTTTCCTGCCCTGACCCAATGACACACAACTGGTGAGCTGAATGAGAAGAAACCGTAATGTCATGGGAGAGGTTCTGTCAGACCATGGTGCATTATGGGTAGGAGTTCGCAGAGAATAGATCTCTACTAAGTCTTAATCAATACAGGCCGGACCCAGGAGGACTGTAAAGCAAACAAATGAAAATGGAGATTAGATCTAGTTGTCAGAAATTCATTATAGCTGTCTAAGATGTATAATCCGTACATGTAGTCAAAATACATGCCAGTCACCAGGCAGTTCTTAACGTATTTGAACATTTCATGTTTATATGACCATTTTTACCATAATGTGTGCATTGTATCCACATCAGCACAAAGAGCTGCATATTATATGGTCTGATGCTTTTGTGCACAAAGATAATGCTTCTTTTAGTTGTGGAGTTACTATATTACATACATAATGTAATATACTATATGTGTACATACACACGTTTCCAAAAACCATGTTTAGTGAAAATGGTTTTGCTCTCGCCTTCCCTGTGAAACTCCCACACATGGACACTCACACACACACACACACAAAATTCCAATCCACCAATCAAAGTGGCCCTGTTACTTATTCTCACAGACAGGAAGAATGTAAGCAGGTCAACAGCACTTTTCTCACACGGTCATTTAACATATAGAGAAGTCAAAGACCTTGGGGGCAACTAGAAAAACCCAAACGATGGCTGAAATGTAAAGGGAAGCCTTATGAATTATGCACTGTCACGCTGGTGCGGGACAATAATTATTATTACACAGCCCCACCTGGACACAGGTAATGGCATAGTTTAGCCATAAGTATACTTACTGCACTACTTGGTTATGCTTAACAGAAGGGATTGTGTGTTTGTATGGTCACGCACAGCCCGTGACCGAATTGCTGCAACTCAATGCCCACCTACTGCAAAATGAGTTTCTTTTGTTATTACCCTTCACAGCAGTATTTGTCCAATGAATGCGGCCCATAAATCTACCTCAGACAGCTGCTTCCGCCTCTGCAGTTGTTATCAGTGTAAGGATCTGCATGGAATAGGCTACCATAGGGCTGCACGTTTGCGAGAGGTTTAGTAAGCGGAGCAGAACAGGGAGCTGAGGACAGTGGGTCACTGCGTCTCCTCTGGTAGAGCATTGACTTTATGGGGTAATCATTGCCGGTGTGGGATCGTGATGGATGAGTGTGGGAGTCCCAGCGGGAGAGCTCCGGGCCGGGGGGGAGATTAGGGAGTGACGGGTCACTCAGAGAGCTGCGGTGGGTTCCCGATCACGCTGATGCTCACAGGCTGGCGAGCGCTGCCAACGCTTTGGTTACGAGCCCTGCTCCTTATCACTATACTGCTGCCCCTTTCCCGATGCTGTCTCCACCCTCAAACCGAACCTCCCAAAGCCATGCTAGGTGTGGACGTTAGGACAAAGCAAAGGGCTGGCTCATGTACGTCTGAACACATCAGATTCTAACTGCAGCCATTATACCCCGAACACTCATTCTGAAGGTTTGACGAAAATTGAAATGTTTGATACCGTAGTGGTATTTGCGGCTGGCCCTTCTCCACATTCCACAAATTACACTTTAAAGTCTGCTGCTTCCTCCTGTTTTGTCAGTGACAGGAGGTACGGTGCAGTCATCTGAATTTGTGGATACAGCCTCTTTGCTTTTGGACGCAACATGCCGCAGTATCTATGAGCCTGGCTGGAATCGGCTTTCTATGTACCAAGCTCATGGGAATGATTCCAATAGGTTAGCCTCTCTGCTGCCATGTGGTGGGACAGGACTGGTTTATGTAGGTGTGGGTAATTGCGTAGGGATTGTTGTGGAACTTTGTCAGGAACCTATGTATTACACCAGAAAGTAAAAAGAGAGGGGAGGGGTTATAAAAGCCGGGTTCCTCCCACACCTTCCTCCTGGATCCGCCCACGGCACTGGCATTGAAGAGGGTGTGGGGGCGGGTGAGCTGGGGCCAGTCTGGGCTCAGACCTCCTGGCGGTCTGGGCACTCCTTCCGCGCACACTATGGCAGCCCACTGCAGCGCTGGGAGCAGTCAGTTCTTTCACTGACCCAGCTCCTCTTCAGCCAGCATGCCAGGTAGGCCTCCCATTCTTTCTCTTTTCACTTCTATTTAGGACCTGTCTGGAAGTCTGTTTCTTCCATACTGAAAGCTCTAGTTTTGGCTGTCTTGTGCGCTGGCGATAAATCGGCCCATATTTAGCTAGCGTGGTGTGCTGGCTCTGACACTAGGCTTGTAATCTGTAGATTGCAGGTAGGGTCCCACAGAGCAGATTAAGGTCCTGAAACTGATTTGCTTCACTGGGTATCCAGCTCTATTAAACAGATAATATGTGAAATGGAAGCTCTGTAAGTTGCCCTGGGTAAGTGATTGTGTGTGTGTGTGTGTGTGTGTGTGTGTGTGTGTCTGAGTAAATAAAATTCTTACTAGTTAGTTACACCGTGAAAGAATTATGGAATGAAGTAAAAGTAGGATTTTTACTACTAAAATTAACACAAACAACAACAACAGATAAAACATGAAAAAGGAATACTCTTGACATCACTCATTCCATTTTGCATTAGAAGTGATGTTTAGCTTGGAGGTAACAATGTACTTTTTGAATGTTTTTATATTTGAGATTGAACTGTTCATGAGTTCTGTAAATAAGGCGTGATGTATTAATTTCTATTGAGTACTTTAGTCATACACTATAAAAACTGCTGAACAATCATTTTAATTTGTGTCAAGATAAATTACAAGCTACAGTAAATCAATGCATTTTTCCAAGCCATTATGTAAATTAAATTATAAATTAGAATATTTACTTTAAGGAAGTGTTTTTCTCTGATCACCACTGGAATAAGTGCAACTTTGGCTTTTCTTGCTGCACATGTTTTTAAGGTTATGTCATTTGCCATCGATTAAAAAAAAAATAATACTCAGTATATTGTTATTGATCATTACCAATACTACATACATAAATGCCAGATGGTTTACAGATACTGCATTTAAAGTGCACTGACTTCTTGAGGGGCTCACTTGCAATGCATGCTTACAGCTTTTCTCATTCTAAGCAATGCCTGAAACAGAGAACTAACTGAAACACTGCCATGGACGGAGCTGCGGGCAGGTAAGAGTTCAGTGATGCATAATGTGGACTTCAGTCAATTTCTTACATTTACATTTATTCATTTGGCAGACACTTTTATCCAAAGCGACTTACATAGGTTACAGTTCTTTACAATGTTATCCATTTACACAGCTGGATATTTACTGAGGCACCGGTGGGTTAAGTACCTTGCCCAAGGGTACAGCAGCAGTGTCCCAGCGGGGATCGAAGCGGCAACCTTTCAGTTACAAGTTCTGCTCCTTAACCACTATGCTACGCTGCCGCCCGCCCGCAATTTCTTCATTGTTAATGTTTGCCTTTTATTGTTTTTGGTCTGCTCTGAACAGTGAAGAATCCAAACATGATTCAGTGGGCTATAATGGTGTGCAACTGGGAAAAATACAAATTTTATTATTAATTAATTAATTTAATTTATTATTAATTGACAGTCTCTTCTCCAATAGTGGAAAATTTGCAAAAACCTATGGGTACTGTAGAGTTACTGTTCTCAAGGACAAGTCCACGTTTTGTAAGGCTAAAGTTCTTTAACAAGGAAAATGCTGTAATTGGCAAATGCTGCATGCTGTGCTTTCTCAAATCTACATTTTGCAAAAGCCTTGGGGTCACATTGTTGGGGGTGAAATAGCTGTTGAATTAATGAAGCAAAGATGATAAGTCTCCATTCCTCCCCACCTGCACAGAGCGGTGCTGTAACGTCTTGCTTTTTTGATGTGTGAAGGAGGAAGCCTTCGTGTCTTACGGAGAAGCCCTCAAAGATGCAGAACTTCAATCCAGCAGAGCGCCAGGAGCAGCATTTCAGAAAGAAGAGAGTCAAGTCTCCCCATGGGGAGGTCTCCCCTGTGCCCTCCCACTACTCAGAGCCGGTCTCTCTCCAACACCGCAAGGTGCCTGAACGTGATGCCTTTTTGATCTCCCCTGTGATCATTTTATGGAGTGTGTTACAGAGTCCATGTTCAAGTTATCCAGGGTGTTGTGTAAGAGTGTTTTCAATAGTCCTGTGCTCATGTTATCCAGGGTGTAGGGTGGAGGTGTTTTTGATCGCCTTGTGCTCATGATTACCAGGGTGTGGGGTGGAGGTGTTTTTGACTGTCCTGTGCTCATGTTATCCAGGGTGTGGGGTGGAGGTGAGGTGTTTCTGACCGCCCTGTGCTCATGTTATCCAGGGTGTGGGGTGGAGGTGAGGTGTTTCTGACCGCCCTGTGCTCATGTTATCCAGGGTGTGGGGTGGAGGTGAGGTGTTTCTGACCACCCTGTGCTCATGTTATCCAGGGCGTAGGGTGGAGGTGTTTTTGATCGCCTTGTGCTCATGATTACCAGGGTGTGGGGTGGAGGTGATTTTGACTGGCCTGTGCTCATGTTATCCAGGGTGTGGGGTGGAGGTGTTTCTGACCACCCTGTGCTCATGTTATCCAGGGTGTGGCCGGAGAGCTGCCGCGGCTGCCGGGTGTCAGAGACGGCCACATCGAAGATGAGGAGGAGACGCTGAGCCTGAGGAGTGTGCCCAGCGTGAGGAGCACTCTGAGCCTCACCCCCAGGGTCAAGAGGTCACGAGTGTTCCCCAAAAGACTGACCTGTGACATTAAGCTGCCTCCGGTTGCAATCGACGGCAAAAATCTCAGGTATCAGATTATTTCCAGACAGCATGTCTAGGGTGTTAATGTTGCCATTGAATCATTAGCTATCCCTCCCTTTCTGATATATAGTGTGTCAAATATTTATAGTGATTAATTTACATATAAAGCAAGGAGGTGCTTTATTTGGTTGAATCAGTGCTCTTTTGTTAAAAAGCAATAACTGCTATTACTACTAAAATGAATACAAATGAAAACCATAATAATATATTTTCTCTAAATAGTACCTTGAATTTGCCATACAGAAAATTGGAAAGTAATTTCCAGGTGTAACAAAATACCTAAAATTAGACACATCACATTAAAACAGCTTGCCAACAGAATGTAGTTTGTTTCTAGACCATTGCCTGCTGTGTGAACATGCCTGTGTGAATATTTCCAGGGGCGCTCTGATGGTGAGAGGTGCCAGCTGCGCACGGTTTTGTACTTTGCCTCCCATTAACAAATCTAGGACCCCCCAGGCCCTCCAGAGACCCCCATGCAGGGGTGGCCGCAGGTAATGTTCCGTAACACAGATAAGCACCATTTCACTTCCACCTCCACTCCAGCACACCTTTGCACTTTACCTTGTAAAAAAAACACTACAGGGATTTTTATGATGGGTTATAGACAGTTACCAGACTGCTCCAACAGTGAGTGAATCCCACATGAACACACACACACACACACACACACACAAACACACACAAAACACACACACACATATGCAGGTGTGTGACAGTCATTTCTAATTCTGCACCACTAAATGTTTGAGAGCGTTGTTCATTAAACCTGAAAAAAGCCCAGTCAATATCTGCCCTGGAGCATAAGCCTTCGAATTCTCTGCTCATTAATGATTTAAAGCCTTGTTAGTCTCAGCGCGACACAGCGGAGCACATTTCCATGACACTCATTTATCTGGGTAGGGCACGCTACGTGCCAGGACTGGGAAGAGGACGATGGAGACTGGCAGCCTTTGCCATGCAAATTTAACCGCAATCACATTCCCGCAGAAGCGGGTTGAGCTGTTTCTAAGAAAAAGTCATTAAAGCAACAGAAATGACTAACAGACACTTCAATCTCTTCAAAGGGCAGAGAGTGAGAGGTGGACCGCTGTGTACATAATTTCCTGTTTTCATGCTATAGTGAGTTCCACTTCCCCAGCTGATAGTCCCCTAGAGGGGCCAGAATCTGGCGGAGGGAGGATCTCATTTTACTTTGAGGTGCATCTGAAAACTTTAGTCAGTGGGTTTAATTAGGTGTAATTTATTGAATTTTTGGAAGATGTATATGGATTTCCCTACCTTAACTCATAATTGATTAATTAAGTGCAGCTCAAAAAACCTGGAAAAAATGCCTCAGGTGGAATTAAAGTTGACTTAGGAGACCACAGCAATAGTATCGGCTTTATGGCCTTAGGCAACTGGCCTGAGCATGATTTTAACAGATAAATTCACAATCCACCAACTATCAGAATTAATTGAAAATGGTACCCTGGCAAAGTAAACCTGGTTTAAAATTTTAAGAAGAATGAAATCAATATGCATATGATACTCATCATAAAATTCCAACAGACATTAACTTTGCAAGCCCAAGCATCCGTTGTTCTGATAGTTATCAGTTGTTGTCTTGTTTTCTGAAGGCTGGACTCGGAGGGGCCCACAGCGGAGGTGTCCCTCCCCGAAACGGAGCATGGCTGTGGGAAACAGAGTAGCGCGGGGGGGGAGGAGCCCCCGGTGTCACCCCCGAGCTCACTCCCACCGCCCCGCATCACATTCCACAGCCCTGTAGTTCAGGGCATCTTCCCCGTCACCCCTGACGATTGCCAGCAGAGGCGGCCCGACCGAGCTAGTAGACCCCGCCACCACAGCTCCCTCTCCTCCACCTTTTACGGTAGGACCTCCAACCAGATAGGGGGCGCTGGAGACACCTGCCTGCAACAGCCATGCAGAGGGAAGCTCTATCCACATGACTTCACCACACATAAGCAGAGGGACACAGGGGACACTGCCACAGACCGGGGTGAATTTGTGATGGTCGAGCTGGAAATTTCTGTCCCCCAAATAGAGAGCTCCACCTACAATCCCAGACACCCCTTAAAGTCAGCACTGAAGAAATCCTTTGATTGGAAGACATACTCGCAGCAGATAAGGCAAGGGTGTGCAGCGTGCAGAGGCCATAACAGGGTTAATATGGCCTCCCTCAGAGGGGTGTGCCAAAATGCCAGCTATACTCAGACTTCAGCTCCCAAGTCACATGACGAGGGCAGACAGGATGGGCTAGGGTGCCTGTGGGAAGAGAACTGCTTGCCCCCTTCTCTAAAGGGTGGTCTCCTAGAGCCATTTTTGGAGTTTCAGGACTACCTGCGTCAGCAGGTGCTCCGTTCCCCTGGGCCCTACAGGCCGAGAGAGGAGTTGGGTATTAGGGTGGATGTGATTCCTGGCACCTACAGTGGCAACCAGGTAGCTGTCCGTCATAATGCCAGCCAAGCACACCGCCATTTCCTGCAGGTTCCCCACTCACCCATCTGCCAGGGAACCCCCAGCCCCTTGTCAGAGCGTACAGTGGAGCTGTGTGGATCTCACGGAGGCGCCCTGCCTAAAATCACCATGACTTGTCCTACCCCCTCTCCCAAACCGCCCTACAGCTATAAAGAAACCTTTAACTGAGGCTCCCAAGCGGCTCAGCCAGTAAAGCCAGGCTGAGTCATATTAGCCCAGAGAATGCTTGTCTGAGTCTGAAGTGAATCGTTATGACTATGACTGGCAGTTCACAGCGGCAGGATGTAATTGGGTTTAATTCCAAATCACTTAAAAATAGTGGAAAAAGCAACCAAGGATTATGTGTAAATCATAGCCGTAAATGATCAAACGCTGCCTCGCGTATATCCAGCAGCACCCATTATTATAAACCAGGGTTAGAGTGGCCTGTCTGAGACCTGGACCCCTCCTGTCCCCCGAGGATGATTCCGCAGTGCTCATTTTCCCCCAATGCACTACAGGCAGATGAATACGTGAACTCCGCAGTCACTGTGAGTCCCCATTATTTCTATGTGCAAATGATATGACTGAGAGAGCATGGAAGCGAGAGACCAGAGAGACATGGGGATAGAGAGTCAAACCAAAAGAGAGACAGTGGGAAAAGAAACTCGGTAATCCTCTCAGGACCAACATCCCTGAAGGTCCTCTTTAGATGCAGGCATGAGGGAATGGTATTCTGGGCAGCGACTTCCACGGGAAGTCAGCTGTAGCTAGTGGAACATCTGTACAGCGCCTAACCCCACAGGGCTGTCTTACACGGCTCTCTACATTGACCAGCATGTCAAGGAACACCCTTATGAAGGGCTCTGCTCTACTTATGAGGGTGGCGTGTAAAATCAACCTGGCCCCATTGAGACCAGCACGTCCCTGAGTCAGTGGTTATGGATCATACCATATTGTTACATTACCAGAGAACATCTGATGGGTTAGCTGGGAATTTCTTCCTCAGTCTTCTGTTAATTAAAAAAAGTGTTCAGACTTTAACTTAGGGTTGTGGATTCAAAAGGCATTATGTTTCTAACTGTCAGTGTAATTAATTCATTTCAGTGGCCACCAAACTACTTAAAATGTGAGTCCACAAGGTCAGAACATATTGTGGTTATATTGAAGCTGTGTCCTACCCACCTACTAGAGAAGGTGGTGTGCAAGGATAATAAATCAATAATTAACATGTTTACTAATTGAACTTGTTATGCATTTGTAGACAACTCCATACTTTTGGAGCATTCTGCTTTATAAGGTGATGTGTTATGCAGTATTGATTAGAATGAAAAATCATGCCTTTCTATAATAATGGGTGTTATGAAAATGACTTGCAAGAATGTTCATTCTTCCAAATATATATATAAATATATTCTCTGTAATGTTTACAAGGACAAAGGTTCATTAACCAGCCTCATAAGAACAATGTTTCATTTCATAACACAAATAAATATGTGCACTGTTATTTTGCTTGGTTTGTATGTGTACTTTAATTAACAGTAGTAATGGAGTTATTTTAGAATGAGCCACGTGACCAGAACAACAAGAAGCTTTCATTAGCCCAAATGGACATCACACTCACTCCAGCTCATCACTCACAGGTGTGGTACAGTATTAAGGCTATTTTACAGTATTAAGTGGCATACAGGCATCCTGACAGCATGGCCTCATAAATGTACCTGGAAGCAATGTGGCAAGAAAGGGCATCCCAGTACATGTGTAGCCTCTGACATCGACACAGCACAGTAAAATAAACGTTGGTTGATTTTTACTCTGCGGTTTCATGCACGTTTATCTTTACCAGCTAGCTCGTACCTTGTTTGGCCAACTGTTGAAACCTGGTCATGCTGCGCTTCTAATATCATTGACTCCTTATTTTTACTTGTGTTGTACTCCATGCCTCACCTATAAGTCGCTTTGGATAAATCCGTCTGCCAAATGAATAAATGTAAATGTAATGTAAATATGATTAAAACCTGATTATTTACTCTTCCAAATCAGGGAACCGGTTAAGTCACAACAGGTTGGCCCCGGTCTTGCTGCGCCCAGCTCCGTGCTGTAGCCGCTGGTTTGTACGGTTGCATCGTGGGAGATCGGCTCCGTGGCCGACTGCTGTCTGAGCAGCGCTCAGCGACAGCTTCCTGGTTTCACGCTCTGGTTATCCTGGCCAGCCATTAGCCAGGGCTGTGCCCTCCTGCGGCCCAAAACACAATCCCCCCTGCTGCGGGAGGGCATTCCTCGCATTCCCTCAAACGTCAGCTCCGACTGTAGCACGTACCCGTAACGTTGCAGCAATGTTGCGAGAACGCTGTGTCCTGGCCGAGACTGTAAAATGTGAGGAAGTGATAGGGACACTGAATTCTGCATGTGCCTTTTTACCTAGGGCTCTTTTCAATAACGCAGTGTTTTTGATCCATGGCTGGACATGCGATATAGGGTACGCCCCTTCAGAAAGTCAGGGCTCAGATCCTAACTGGATGGTGATGCACAGGTCAGTTATGCCCGGAGAGACTGTGCTGAATATTTATTGCACAAGTATCTACAACAGGGTTGATTCCTGCAGACATATGTATGAGTATATCTGCTGGGCTAATTAAATGTTACCGTGAACCTTCAGTAATAGTGAACATGAAATATTAACAGAGTCTCTTCCTTCTGGTTCAGTGGTTTCTCCCGCTGGGGGAGGGCAGGGTGATGGAGTGACTGGGGGGTTACAGAGGTTATACACTTCCTCAGTAAGAGCTATGCCAGGAAGAAGTTGAAGGTTTTTTTTTGTGGGAAAAAAAATGTGTGACAGAGACGGTCACAGAGTCAGTGTCTTCACACAACCCAAGGGAGGGAAGGCTCTTCTTGTCATGTTGAAAGACCTGCCTGGGGCTTTGTGATGTTTTAATTGTACCATTTTATTGTACTTTCAATCAGATTTCAAACTAATGTCTGTAATGTAATGAGTAGCTTCACAGCAGGACAACATGCTGGGTGCATGAGTTTTCATCGCCTAACAAGAAAATTAAAGATCTACTAATCATTGTACCCTGCCACACGTCTTTTTATTTTTCTTTTTGGTGAGCGTAGCAATACTCTCTGAGTGATGTCTACCTTGGGAATTGTATAAGATGACTGGAAGATGGTAACTATAGTTTACTCTGTCACATCATGGCATCTTGGTTTTATCATTGTTCATAAACATATAACAGTAGCACTGAATTATTTCAGTAAATTAGGTACACTAATAACGCATTATTGTCCATAATACTCCAAGCTTCTGGAAATGCTGTTAAAGTCCATCATGCAACATGTGGTCCCTAATATTTAAATTTTCAAATTAAGGTTCAACTTTTCATATTTACTCACGCCTCATATTCTTCGAAGTAAATAAAAAAAAATAAGAAAACTCAACTGATTGAGATCAGTATGTAATTTGCTGGAGTTGATCATTTTGTATTGTCACATGGCGCATCTTTACCACTAGAGGGCCACCTTGGCCTTGTTGAGAGGAGTCGCTTGCTGAAATTGGTGGTTTACACCAATCTTGGAAAAACCGGGGCCACTGTCAATTACCAGGGACACCATGTAGGCATCTCCACATCAACCACCTGTATAGCAACATAAAAATACATAAACACATATAGTAAATGCATGCCATATACAGTGCAAGATAGTTCTGCAGGAGTGTCAATGAGTGCTCTATTTTTAAAGCGGCTTTAGCTGCATAACGATGAAGATTACAAAGTCTGCAGCCAACTGGCGAAACTCATAATACGCTCATAACACACTCCCCCACATCCGCGAGCTGGGGTCTGCGGTTTTCCGTCAGAGCGGTCTTGGATCCGCAGGTCGTTCTCGCGCCTCCGTTAAACATGTCACCCGAGAGCTTTTAAATGTCTCAGCATTTCATTCGCGGCCGTTAAAATTGCCAATGTCATAAATACGGAGTGATCTCTTGCTACTGAGAGGAGGCGTTTTTTTTTTCATTTTATTTTCTGAAAACCCAGTTGCTTACTGTATGGAAAAACTGGCTAATTGTAGAAGCGAAGTTTAATCCTCCCGATGGACTCGCAGAATCTGGCCAGGTCCCAGAAACGTTTCATGTTTAGAAAACTGTCTCACATTGCCCAGGTCAATTCGGGCTGGTTGAAAACATTGCTTAATATCATAATTATGAAAGATGAGATTACGTAGACTGGAAGTCTTGAGTTAAGGTTAGCCAGCCATCCACCAGAGGAGGCATTTGAGTCGCTAAGCACAGAAAGATTATCTAGATTCATTGACTCAATTCATACGTTTTACCCTGTAAATCCAGTAATCTTACTGCTAAACAGTCACTTCCAGCTCCTTCCATCTCACTCCAGGAGTGTCGCTTTGCAACACCTCTTTACTCGTATTTGATGTCTTACGTGTAATTTCACTCCGCCAATATCATGTCTCTGAAGGAACAGCCCAAAGGAGCATGGGATTCCAGCCCATGTCCAAGTGTCATGCACTCTCTCTCACGCTGCTGTGAATCAGTGCCACCGACCTTTCACTGCCAAACTACGTCCCGCTGTTCTCTACTGGCCACGTCCAGCAGTGATGACAGCACCCCCCAACACACACACACACACGCACACGCCCTGCGTCTCATGGCTGTCACATCCCCTTTAACAATAGATTTGACTTTGTAAATGCAGCCCTAAAATGCGGTTCTGTGCTTTTTTATGTATGAACACTGGTTCTGGTTGTTGAATCAGAGGAAGAATTCTGTTACACAAAATTTCAATTACAAATTGGACTCTGAGTCACCGTAAACAAATGGTTTGCACTGATGCTCTGTGACGTAAGTAGTCCTGCTGCTGATGGACTTAATTTGCTATGTATTAAGCACTTTCTCTGACACACTCACCACCATAATAAACCCATCTCCCTCTGGATTAGCACATGGCAGTAGATGCTCACTGAAGGCAATGGTAAACACACAGGACATTGACTGGGGTTCTTTGAATAGGTAAGCTTTTGGATCAAAAAAAAAATTAATTCTGTTAAGGTGCATGTTTTCTGTGTAACGTTTTCTCTCTTGCAGTCTGAAGTGGGGTGTTTGCATTCGCATTAGTTTGATTCTTTACACATGTCTTATACATCATTCTTGCTTTGGAGGCAGCCTTCCTCTAACCAGAGTGAACAGTTGTGTAGCTCACATATCAATACAAATCTGAATGAGCAAGTTCTTCCCTGGCAAGGCTATTACCTCCCTCAAGTGTATAACGGCATCAGTCACAGCAGGCCCGAACCCGTGACCCTTGGGGTCCGGCCCGCAGCATCCTGGCCTCCTCTCTACAGTGAAGCCCAGCACTGCCAGCTCTCCCTCCACGCTAACGCGTCGATCCCACGCGCAAACCCAACACCGCGCTATTTCGGAGCGTCCGCGGGCCAGCGCACCGATATATCCAGCTCTGCCGCGCTCCGATTACATCACATCTGTGTGCCTCAGCACGTCTGGGCCCGTATAGACCCCGTCTAGGCTTTCAGAGCTGGTTTTGTTCATACTTTATTTACCCGCCTTCTCCATTTCACAGCCCCCCCCCCCCCACGTGCCTGCCCCACTCCCCCGCTCCACTCCACCTGTCCACACGATGCTGCCTGCTGCCCTCTCGGGGGGGGTGTGGGGGGGTGGCACCTTCTGTTACCCACGTCGTGGTTCACTCTGTACCCCTCTCTGCACGTAGCCCTCCTTCACTTCCCTACTCACCCTCACAGCAGTGGGTCTGGGCCTGCATCTCAGTGCCTGCCGTAAGAGCTCCTGGTATCATAAACATGCAATCGTAACTTATGGTTAGGCCTCATACGTGAAAGCCGCAGCGACCCCAACGTGGGCCGCTGTGTAGCGCAGTGGTACGGAGCAGGAATCGTAACTAAAAGGTTGCCAGTTCAGTTCCTTGCTGAGGCACTGCCTCTGTACCCTTGGGCAAGGTGCTTTATCCACAATTGCCTCAGTAAATATCCAGCTGTATAAATGGGTAACAAAACAAACAACAACAAAAAAATAGTGACCTCTATGTAAGTCGCTCTGGATAAGAACAATGATAAATGACAATAATGTAATGTAATGTAACATAAACAGGTTGACAAAGTAATGCTACTGTGTGCAGATCGGATAAAGGTGAGTCTACCTGTGAGGACACTGACCAAAACACTCAGCCATGCCAGTGGCAGGCTTTGGAAAGACTGGCTACGTGTGGTACTGACGTGCATGGGAACTTTGCCTCGGCGTCAGAGTGGCTCAAGCCGAGGTGATGTGAGGAGACATGTTCCTCACGCCGGTGTGACCCCCATTGCTGACGTCAGCGGCCCACCGTTGCACAACAATAATCAGGCGCAACGGCATCGCTCCACGAAAAAAAAAACGTAACAAAACAAAACAACAACTGGCTCAGATTATCATGCCACGCAGGGGGAGCCAGATGGCACTGCCCGGCGTTCGACAGGGCGGGGAGGGGGGTCGGGATGCCATCTCGGGTCGTTTCTGCGGGTGGCGCGGAGCCCGGGCCTCTCCCCTGTCTCCCGTGGCATGCTGGCCGCTGGGGGCCGAGCTGTGGAAAATGACCTGGGTGCCATGTGGAAGCCGGCCAGGTGGGTCCCGCCCACCGGCTGCACTCTTTCCAGGGCTAAAAGTGTCCCTTTGACCCCCCGGCTGAGGCCACAGACAATAGCAAAAGGACAAGGCTGGCTCTGTCTCTGCAGCGGCCGTCAGCTTTCAGCATGAAAAGGTGTGTTTGTGCTTTTCCGCTCTCCTGCACAATCAGCACAGGCCGCTCCCGAAGGAGGCCGCAGTGAGAGCTGTGGTGATATATTAGATTAGCTTTACTTTATTGCAGGTAATAATCACATTCTCCACACACTATTTCCCAACTGACTTTAAATGCTTATGTCTTATAACAAAACTACTCAAACATGAAACAAACCTAGATGAATTCAGTGCTACGTTTAATTTTTGAAACCTTTGCTTTGTGGGTTTTTTTTCAGTCTACACGGGAGCTTGTGTTTTGGAAGGGGGCAATCAGCGCTGCCATCGGCTTTCTCAGCAGGTTCTTTGAGGAATTCCCTAAGCCGCGTTTGAGGAACATTTTACCCAGAATTCCTGAGCTTGGAGGTCGCTTTACAAAAGGGCCGCCATGCACAGCACTTGGGGCGCGCTTGTTTTCGCTCTCTCACGAAGTGCCCGGAGTCACAGGGTTCATTTGGACTGGTGTCCCAGCAGTCCCTATTTGGACCCCACATCATTCTTCACTTCCATAATCCAGCTGCCAAGACATTAAGAGGCCTAAAGCCTGCCAGTCAGCAGATGCCAAAGGCTTGTATTTAAACGGGTAAATCCCAACGCAGCGTTCAGATGGGCTTCCAGAGCGGGACTTCCGTCCAGGAGGGGTGGGGCTTTGAAGCCTGCGAGCACTGACAACGCTATTTATTCTGAGCACCAATTTAAACGCCTCAGCACGCATCCCGCCATCTGATTTCAGCAGCATGAAACCCGAACGCCGCGTGTATTTTTTGATCCGGTGGAAATATTTCACCTGCAGAGGAGCGCAGTGGTGCGGATCAGACAGGCATTGAGGGCTCAGTCTGTGCCAGGGTAATCCAGGACCCAGAGCGAGCAGATCCACAGCCATGGGGTTAGGTTGACCAGGCTGTGCGCTTTTTCATCAACAGCATTGCATGAAGCCTGTGACAATCATAAAACAGAACCAAAATGGCTGCCAAGGGCCTTGAGAACAAAGTGTCACGCACACCCTCCCACAAACGCAAACAGGCTCTGCCCGCGGCCTTGCTCTCAGCGTACCACGGATACTGACACATCCCTGGCATGAGTGAGGGCCAGTGATTTGTGGGGCTCTGTCTAAGTCTTGGCACTTGAGCAAAACCAATAAACCTTTAAATTCGACCGAGCATTTGTCCGGTCTGTCATTTGCCGGGCCAAATGTCCCTGTGAGGAATTCACCTCGATCACTCTCGCGATTTCCGTCCAACAGTCGATGAGTTCTGATTAAGATCACCTGCCGGTGCAGAGAGGAGTGCTGATTGGATCTGATTTGGCCCAGTGCAGAACATTCTCTGCTGTGGTCTCGAATGCAGATGAGGGTCCTCCACAAACAGACAGGCAGTAGTAACTCCAGAAGTTTCACTTCTCATACACCAAAGGATCATGGGTAGTTTGAAGGTGGGTTAATGGATACAGCCTCAGTTTGATAGCACATGACTTACCCATGACTGTTTTACAACAGCCTGCATCCTCCTTATGTTTAGACTTATGAAGCCATAAATGCACATTGTATTGATTTTCATCATCATTCAGACCCTGAGCCATTATGCAAAATCCATTCTTGATCGTACTCATACCCAGAGGCTACACTGTGAGACGTGAGAACTAAAAAAATAAACGCCAAACAAATATATCTGCTTTTATTAGTTTTTTTTTACCATCAAATGGGAAAGTCAGTGACATTAGGTTCCACTGTTGTGCTATTCTACCAGTCATACCCATGGGATTCCTCCTCTGAACATACTGACACCATGGCAGCTTTGATGACGTTCAAATGTTGATCCTTTCCTTTGTACCTCCAAAGAAAAAAAAAACATTATCATGCAATTCCACAGTGCTGTCAGGTAGAAAACTCTGCATTTAATATTAGGGTAGGAGCGGTGTATGAACACTGATGTAGCCAGAGCCTTGTGGTGAGCCTATCACATTTCATAAAACAACCAGACACAACGTGTGCCCTTTGATTACCCGTAATCACATCATTTATCAGATGCGGTGGGTGCACACTCGCTTGATTAACATTTTACAGTCAGCTCACTCAATTGCCGGTATCAGGCGTGGTGATCCCAGGGCCTGCAGCCACGGTCTGCCTCTGCTTCCTGTGACTGGGTCGGACAAACTGCACACTAACGATAGCACCGCATCCCAGCATGCACTGGTCCCCTCGTGAAACACCAGCAGTCTGAGAGAGCAGGATGTGTGTTTTACCATATGAGGGGATGACAGTGGGCAATTTTCTCCGTGCCCACGGTCTCTCTCTCTCTCTCTCTCTCTCTCTCTCTCTCTCTCTCTGCTCCAGAGCTCCACGCGGGGCTCTGACTCCGCCTTTCCCCGGGCCATCGCATGTAAAAAAAGGCCCGGCCCTGCGGATGCATGTGGGGGGGGGGGGCATGTGTCACGTTCGTCTTTCAGCGGCCAGTTGATGGAGTCCCACGCTCTCCCTGCGGTTTGGGTCCATCCGAAAAGCGTTCTCTGCTGGGAACACTGTACGTGGTTAGGAGGTCTCACACCCTGAAGTTACGAATGCACACTCAGTGTGAACTGAACACAAAGCTGGCTTTATCAGTGCGTAAAAATCCTTGAATGGCCATTCACTTATTCATGCCACAAGGTGCAAACAGTGTCCTTGCTAAAGGAATTAGCAGTGCTGATGGCAGCAGTCATTCAGAACAACAGTCAAAAACCTCAGACACCCCAGGGGTATGAACTGAGGGCTGAAATTTTGCTACTCTATTATCGCCGTTGCAGAGCTGTTACGGTTTAGTTTTGATTCAAACCAAACGCAAGCACACCCGACACTGGTGGGATCCCAGCAGCGTGGAGCCCTGGTCACGGCCGGCCAGCGGCGCAGCTCCGAGTCAAACTGCTGATGTCTGAGCTGCTGGGCTCAGCCTGCACTTGAAGCCTCTGTGCCACTAAGAACCTTTTCTTGATGGGTGAAGGCAACCAGGGGGAAAGCTGGAGGGAAAGAAGACGTTGTTCGAATTCACTGTGTTTTTCTCTGCACATCACATCATACAGGACACACAGCAATACCAACATGGCAGTGTGCCTGCACAATAGTTTAAGCCATTTTTAAAATAGCATATTGTCAGGAATTGTGCCTAAATGGACATTTGTGTTCTGAATAACAGCAGAAAGCTCTGTTTGCCTTACAAGCGCTCGGTTCGTCCGGACACCCATTTTTGGGCATTTCGGCAGGCAGCACGGGCGCTCCACGCTGCCTCACCTGCACGGCGGCAGAAGGCAAAGCGCTCTCTCCATGCGATGGGGGTGAAGGGTTTGCCCCTGCAGAGGTAAGCTAATCCTGCCTAAAGAAAGCCGCACACCCAGAATAAAAGATCAGGCCAGGGGACAGCTGGATGGGTTTATCGTCCGTCTAGCCATGCTGCGAAATGGCTGCCAAAAATAAAATGATTTGTTTGAAAAGGTTAAGTTGGCCTGCATGCTGCTCCTTGCAGCCCTTAATAGACGCACACAGAGAGAGGGGCAGGCGGTCAGCAAAAGGGGGGGGGGGGGGCGAGGTGAAAAATTTGTCTTCTTTTTTAACCCAGACTATCAATGCACCCCTCACACACACACACCTCTATACAGGGAGTTTGGGGAAGAGGCCTTCCGGGAATCGGGTGGCTGGTTTTAGTGGTGTGACTTGGGGCAGGGCTCTGGGAAGGACAGAGGAATGCTGCTGAGAAAGGGGGCTGCGTGTCCCAGCTGATCGCACACTGCCCGGAATCAAGCCACCGGCAAGCTGCTGCTCTGACCTCCGACCTCTCAGAGCACAACTCCTGCAGCTCCAGCCTGTAAATCAAAGGCTTCTAGGAAGGCCTCACAGTGAATGACAATACAGCAGCACACACACACACACACACACACGCACACACACACACGCACACACGCACACACACACGCACATACACACAAACACGCTCACACACACACGCACACACACAGAGGAAACACCATGGAGACTGGTTGGAGAGGTATACCGTATTCCTCAGAAGCCAAAACAGACACCATTTATGCAGCTGGCACTATGGCTGCAGTATCAAAGAAATCAAGTGGTGGGACTCACATTGGGAAAAGAAGTGATACAAATTGCAAGGGTTTATGGGAAATCTGATGGTCATGATGGCCAAAGACTAAGTGGTGGTCATAGTTCCCAACGACAGGGAATCCACTGTGATTTTGATGACCAATTAATGTCATACATTTGATGTTCCTGCATTTGCCAGTACTCTATGTATCATGTCATGATGCAATCCTCTCCATCTGGGGGGTCAAACTGTGTGGTTAGACTCTCGGCAGCTCCTGCGGGAAAGCAGCTTAAAACGTCAGACCAGCCGGCGCCCTCTTGAGGCGTGAGGTGTCTCTGCGTGCGGCCACGGCGCTCAAGCGGAGCGCCCATCTGTGCCCTGCAGGTGCCCCCCTCGCCTCGCCCCTTGCCCTGAGTCTCGCCCCGTGCGCGTCCAGCACCAGATGGGCCCAGATGGCACTGCGATGGAGGGCAGCCTCACACTGTTCCTCAGCCCCTCGCTCATTACGGCTACCCTGTCCGCAGGACCACATCAAAGCGGACGGAGCCGTCGCCCACGGCCAGGACCACGGGGGTGCTGCTCAAATTACGGCTCCTCCTTACAGAATCAGCCACTGTCAAAGACGTTTTTTTAATCATTATTTTGCGTTAATGCACATCCAAGAACAAGCCTTGAGCTATGGATGAAGGATATGCCATGTACATGCTCTATGTAAAATGAACCACTTGAGCCTCTGCTTCTGTGGAATTAGTCTGCCCAGATCTATTTCACAGAAATACACTGTTACCCCCACCCCCCACCCCCAGCATTAATTAGCAGCGTCTGATTAAATTTAATTATGAAATTAATCAGTTGTCTTCTAAATAATGTAGCCTGGAAGAAAATGGCCCACCAGAGTATGGAGGGCATCCGCTCCGTACAGGAACGTGATTCCAGCAGTTCGATGTTCGGGGAGAAGCAAACCAAACCGCGCGGAAAGGGAAACTGTCTTTTTTTTTCCCCCTTCGTGCATTTGTGCGCCCTTTGCAACTGCTCTGGAAACTGAAGTGGAAAACATTTCCACAGTGTCTGAGCGCTCCTATTCCTGATGGAGGGAGCCCTGAAACGGAAACGCTCAGGAACGACTGCGGTGTTCGCGGGAGGACCGCCCCCCTGGGAGATTTACGAGCCGTTCGCGTGAGGCCGGGACGCGCCGGCCTGCACGTTTGGCCCGCTCGGATGCAAATCGCCGTTGCAAATCGCCTTCCGCCAGCTCCCACTGTTATTTTTGGCCTTCGTGTCGCTGGAAGTGTCATGCAGACTAATGAGCATGCCGGAGTTCAGCTCGTTTTCTGTGGGCCGCTGCCGGAGAGAACAGTAGAGCTGCGAACCACATGTACGAGGATCTCAAACTCTTGGCCGTGGAGTTCTGTGGCTGCATTCTTTACTGCTTCGAAGGCTCAGCTGCTGAGCTCTGAGTTTCTTTTTCCTGTTTCAGGTGTTGATAGAGAAAACGTTGTCGATGGATTGTGGCTGCGGAGTTTTGAAGCCACGGCACACTGGAAGCAATATTTCTCAGCTTTTGCAGGTAAGTTTACAGTCATGCTTGTGGCAGCATCTCTTCCTTCTTCTGACCGGTTTTAATGATTCTGTCTCGGCAGGCATTGGCTGTTCCTGCGATACAGTAAGCACTTATACTGTTTTTTATGCGTGAATCCGCTATTAAAATAACAATCTTCAGAAAAGCCTAAACTAAGCCTAAACCAAACTAGCTGACAGCAGCCCAGAGAAAGAGTGTCATACAGGATAAGGCTGGTTCTTTTGGCCTGCTGAAAGGCATCAGGGGTTGTCAGCATTGATTTTTTTCAGTCTTGCTAAGGGGTGAGTCCAATGGGGTTGCGGTGATAAGGAGTGATCGTCGGCAGCCTCAGTATCCATCTTTCTGGTTGAGGTATCAGCAACTGCCACTGTGCCCCACATCAGAGAGCCTGCTTGACCCAGGGCTCCCATTGGCTGGAAGCAGCCGGAATGAAGGGGGATGGGAGTACATGCCACAGCTAAAGCACCCCACAGGCTCATTCACTCTAAAGGAGGAGACCCGTCAAAGAAATTATGGGTAATGGTGTTAAAGCGTATGAATCTAACATGAATGCAAAGTCACCAGGCCAGCGATCGTGGCAACATCTGTCTGTGTTTGATTGCAGTGACATAATCTTTTCCTTTTTTCATGAAGACAGAGAGTGTTTTACAGCAGACTGCCTCCACCTTATGCTTAGACTTATGCATCCATAAATGCACATAGTATTGATTTTCCTCATCATTCAGACCCTGGGCCATTATGCAAAATCCATTCATCCTTGTCATGATGCAGGCTATACCTATGGCTTCCACACAGAGAGGTAGACAAATATCCATATTTTTCCATTCTTTCTCTTAGTGCTGCAGATCTGATTTTTTTACTTTTTTGTCTTTTTAGTGGCTGTGGCGGATAACCTCCATTAACACGGAATTAGTCTTACGCGTCTATCTTGAATAACAGTGACAGCATTTTAACAAAAGCGACTCTGTGCTGTAAAGCCTGACAGTCGGTCCTTGAGACATTGTGCAAGGAATAAGCAGCTCCATGGCTGCAGGATTATGTCCAAAAATGATACGTGTGTGCTTTGTCTCTGACACGACAAGGGAGGAAGATCCATAACAGTGTGACAAGACACCAATCCTCCAGGGAGACCGTGCTGAAGCATACACACACACACATGCACACACACTTCCACACACACAGAAACACACCCACACACAGACATATACACACACACACACACACACACGTGCGCATACAGAAACACACCCACACACAGACATACACACACACACGCGCACATACAGAAACACACCCACACATACCCAGAGACACACAGACATACATGTATTCCCACACATAATCACACACACATATACAGACACACAGACATGCACGTACAGAGACACACACACAGATACTGTAATCACATCTCTATTTCCCTTACAAATGTTGCTGTTATCTATACTTCAGCAGTGCAAAATCACTGGTGCTTGGTCACACATGTTCACTTTGCTATGAAAGTTGTTTCTGGGGCAATGACTTTTCCTCATATTGGCTTTTAGGGGATCAGATCATGGTTCTAACAGGTTCCAGGTAGCTGCAGAGAAGTTATGGACACAAAATTAATCATGAAAAGAATTGCTTTAGTCTTGTCTGTTGGATGTGGCATTCGGAGAGCATGCTTTTGTTACTGCCCTGATGCGGCATATACCAGCCCACTGAGCAGGGTCGCAGGAAACATTTCATCTTCTATTTTGTTAATTTTAATTAAATTGGCAGATGGCCTTATCCAGACTTACTTACAGAGCTTCGGATGACGAGCGTGCACTACACAAGTAGAAAATAAGCGAATACAAATAAAACGAGCCCGCTCTGTGATTAAAAGACAATACCAGCATCTTGTCCTAAAGAGGAAAAACCAATTATCAGATACAGCAGGCTCAAACTGAAGTCACAAACAGCACTTATGGATTGCATGTACTTACAAATGCTGGACCTTAAGCCCAGACAAGCCAGGCCGTGGTTCCCAGATAGCCTGCCCATGGGTTGGGTCTTTTCGGTGCTATGGCACTATGGCCCCCCTCTACGACGCACCAAACACCTCTGCTAAAGCCTTCAGCCAGGTGTTTCCATCTGTTTTTGTGTGTACGTGTTCACGTGATTCGAACAGCGATACCTTCTGCCAAACCAACAGGGAAGAAAAGAAATCAATATGCCCCCTGCGGGAAACCAATAGGGGCGGTAAGGCAGCGGCCTGCTGTGAACGCAGAAGAGACGTATCATTAATTCTGTCCTTGCAGACAGCTCATGTGACTTTGTGTCTCTCCTGCGGGCTGTCAGCAGAGGGCTAGTGTTTAGCGGGGCTGTGTGTTGCTAACGTTCCGCCACTCCTCTTGCAGAGGGCAGGACGGCGATGGTGTAATGAATCAAAGTATTAATTAAAGGTCCGTCCGTGATTAATCGGGACATTTCACGGGTTTATGAAGCCCCCTCCGTGACGGCACCTTCCGAAGTGTCTTCGTTTACGCTTTCTGCGTGTCGCTGTGTGTCGGCGTTTCTCCACACCGTCACCAAAGGTCCCCCCCCCTACCGTTTTTACAGACATCCATACGAAACGGGCTCGGGTCCTCGGCCAGTTACCAAGGATATTGCGTTCATGTGAGGGATAGATATAAATACCCTCTGCAACGCTCTGCTCCAAACCCCTCCTTTCAAATGTTCTTTCAGCCAGCCAGAGGAACACCAAACCCTCCATTTCTCTCCAATTCATTATGTGATTCATGATTATATAGGAGCCGTGTCAGAAAGTGTGAATGTTAGCGTCACGTCAGAATAGTCCTTATGCAAGAGGAGCAAAAGCGCACACAGCTGCTGGGAAGGCTTGTGTTTTTCAGTCATATTGACCTCAGAATCATTTTTCCAGCAAATGAATCAATAATGTGATCAATCGATTTGTGGCGTTTTCACAGCACAGCTTTTATCAAAGGGGTTTTACTCGCCTTTGTTATCTGAAGTCTGTCTCTCTGGATATGATTTCTTGTTTAGCCCGGGAACCCAGGAGATGCATTGATGCATACAAAATTCTGCAAGACATCTGGCTGTTTGTCATGATTGACTTCACGCTGTCAATGAAGTGTGCACTGTTAATGCTAATGGCTCCTTCTCTGAGCGCCTGCGGTGGTGTTTTCACATTTTCACTTCACGTGTTCTTTTATTCATTTCTGAGGATGTGCCAATCTATCCTTTGTGTATTTATAATATTTTGTACTTCTCAGGGAGGGCTGAGGTGGAAGATTGTGGAATATTTTTTTTCAATCAAATAATTGCTCAGATTTATTTATTATAAATACATTACATATAGTTTCTCTGTACATACTATAATTTTTATTACTTGTTTATAATATTGCTATATCAGTGTTTTCATGTTTTATTTGTCTTGCCTGTATGCCTATCTATCTTTCTATCTTCCTCAAATATATTACATAATATAGGACTATAATATGTATTACTGATACGTATTACTATGTGCATACTACTATAACACCTCGGACATATTGGAGGTTCTCTCCACAGTCATTTCACACCTTTCGCTCACCTCTCTGTCACACTCTTTTCACTCTGGCATGAGCGATTTTGGAAGGTTTCACTCCCACCACCCAGATTCACGGTCACTTTGACCCCACAAGTCTGGTCCATCTGCTCTGGTCTAATACCCAGACGCCCGAGAGATTCTGAGTCCAAGCCTGTCTTCCGTTTTTTTTTTTTTTTTTACACAGCGCAAGGTGTTAAATCACTGCAGTGCAGAAAGCTTCAGTGTCATGACATCTTTTTTTGTGGCACAGATACATGCTGGTGTACAGACTGCAAGCACTCCTGAGTAGAGTGTTCACCTCGGTCTCCTGTCCTTGTGTTGATATTATTCGGCTGTATTTCTCTTTGTGTGATGACATGCTGCAGTGTTTCAGCCTGTGTCTTCCACACAGCTGTGGTTTTGAAGTCTCCATCTTTTCTGCTCAATAAAGTAAGCAGCACATACTCCTCTGAGCATCAGTAGAAGGGGCGATACAGGTTTGCAGAATTGTTTGGGGTTTCAATACATTACTGCCTGAGGACTGTTCCACGCAGTCTGTGAACATGCTGTACCAGGCCAGAGTCACGGGCACGTACTGCATGAAACTATCCAAAGAATTTGTTTTCCACGCTAATGTTTGTACAAATGTAAACTGGTTCAACTGGTACTTTTGCTCCTCAGAACCCATTGCACTGTACAGTACTCTTGGTCATCCGTCTGTTGTACTAAAAATAATTATTCACGTACATTTAGGGGGAAAACACATTAGAATTCCATCAGATCTGAATCTACTGAGCAAAAATATATGAATGAATGACTTTGTACATGGAGATGTAGTATTTTCTTATTTTTGAGCATGAGGTTTAATTTTGTGCTGATGTTGTGTCTTTTAACATCTTCATGGTTTTACTTTTTTCAAAAGTAAAAGCAATCATCAAGCAACACAATTTTATGAATTGTATTTACCCCCCCCTCCCAGTCTGAGTTCTCCAACAGAGGAGGGAGGAGGGTCGGTGTTGCTATGCAACGTACTGTTGGTACTTTTCCCAATCCCACTGTGGCTTGTCGGTATGATAAAGGCTAGAGAAGGACCTTTCGAGTGTGTCCCTAACTGCACGAAATACTGTCCAGCTACAGAACCTCACATGTAGACCAAACGAGGAGTGCCTGAAGTTGGCGTTTGCCTGGAAAAAGCTGTCTGTAAATCATGGGATAGAAAACCAAATCAGTGATGCGCACTGTCCAAGCTATGGCCCTCAGAGCTATCCTCCATCTTACTGAAAGACAGCCTGTGTGGACATCAGAAGGATGAGGCGCTATTGTAATGACTCTGTAACGGCAGTAAATAACGCATCATGCTCTGTTGGGGGGTTCCATTAGAGGGAGCAAAACGCTTTAGCCAAATCAGGAAGGAACGCTCAACACGTAACATCCCAACTGAAACAATTGCTAAGCAACGTGGCAAGGCACCTGCAGAGCATGAAAGAGAAGACAGGGACCCTGGGGTTTGCCCCACGGATAATGACTGCACAGAAGAGCAAAGGGATCTCTCTCACAGCTGAGCAGGACGGCAAACCGAGCAATCAATCTGACAAGCTACATACGTCAGACCTTTCCCTATGGTCGCTGTTGATCACACCCGAGGCTGTAGAAAGAGGCTAACCTTGGTGCCACACATAACCTTTTTGCTATGTATTCTCGGCCACTCAGATCTCAAGTTGGTCATGTGCAGTTTCTAATGGCTGTTGGTGCCAATCTGTTGCATATACCGGCGTATAAAATGGCAACTTTCATTGCCATTACAGAAGCATTGGGGGGGGGGGGGGGGGGGGAGTCAGCAGAGAGCAGTGTTGCCCCACCTGGTCAAAGGAATATGAGCTATAATGATCAAAGCTCTCACACACTCTCCCTCCACAATGTATTGTGTTGCATGTTACAGTACTGCACAACTCAGAAGGGGTGTCTTTGGGACATCCTGCTGATTTCCAAATAAACCAACCACCGCCTCCCCCCCCAAAAGATGTGACCCAGGCCAGACAACTTAAAAGAGGAAGCAGGGTGGTGCATGTGGTGAGCTGAACCCCAGAGCCAATACAAACGGGGGGCAACACGCCCCACTGGCCCGTTCTGTGCCGAAATGTGTCTGACCCCCGCAGGGTAAACCAGTCCTGCTGCCCCCCTGGCTGTTGTGCATCACGTCAGTAGGCCCTCATTGGCCGGGAGCAGGGCAGAGGGGAAGGCACCCGATTGGTTCAGGGGCTGCACAGGCAAACAGCAGCCCTGAGCCGTGCCACCAGCTCTGGCTCACTCAAGCACAGCTAATCCCTACTGTCTGTGAGACACAGATCCTCTGCACAAACCGCCACATGTCAACCACTGGCTGGTCCCAGATGACATGCACCGGTCTACAAGCTGAATCTAATACTGTGTTGAGCTGAAATTTGTCCTTGTTGAAAGGACACATACATCCACGCACATGCGTGCACACACACACACACACACAGACTCACACATACACACACAAACTAACTCAGGTACTTCCTCTGAAGATTAATGAAACTTATCTGAAATGTTTATGTGTGTGTATGACCTTAGCAATTTAAAAAAAATTAAATTTTCTTCTGGCAAATAGATTTGTCATGGATGTGGTGTATTGCATGGGCGGCCATGAATTTTCAATAAACATCACATTACGCTTCCTGTAAAACTTCCTTTTTCACACAACCACCAAAGCACACATCCAAAATGATTGATTCATGGAATTATGATTACAACCACTGGTGAAAACAGCAACTATCCATGTTTTCGGATTTGCAGAAATTTCATGCGTTCCCGCGAACTCCCACCAGACATACTTCAAAAATAAACCCTGCTAAATGTGTGCTGAGTGGGAGAACCCATGACAGCGGGACTGACTGGCACGGCATTCCTCTGCATTTAACGTTTGATTTATCAGGCATTTTAAATGACCAGAGGATGACAGAAAACACAGAAAACTGTGGTTAAATAAACTGATTAATTCTGATTCTGGGGAGCAGTGAAGCATATTGGTAAGGAGCAGGGCTCGTATCCTTAAGGTTGCTGGTTCGATTCCTTGCTGGGGCACTGCTGCTGCACCCTTGGGCAAGGTACTTAACCCAGAGCTGCCTTAGTAAATATCTAGCTGTATAAGTGGATAACATGAAAAAAACTTGCAACCTGTGTAAGTCTCTTTGGATAAGACTGTCTGCTAAATGCCAGTAATGTAAACTAAGGTAAATGATTTCAAATCAAAACAGCTCAGTCATGAAGCTGCACAGTTGTGAAGGATATACCAGTAACAGTTTGCATTTGCATGAGATTGTGAGCACACATGTACGCAATTTTGTGTACTGACACCCATTTAAATATATATTTTTATAAATTTCTCCACATTAACTCTGGTCTCTACAGTAGTCCTCCATCACACAGGCCAGATCTTACCGTGGGAGGGGGGTTTTAAATGTGCTCAGATGTAAGGGGGCGCTGTGAAGGGCTGTGATGGAGTGGGGACACAGTGATCCGTCACTGGGGTGGCAGTGCCAGAGTCAGCGCCTGCTCAGACGCCTGTCTAGACTCCCACATCCTCCGCTGTGAGCTCACAGGGCACACTCAGAGGGCCTGGCATCTGCTGAATGCTGGAGTACTGTCAGTGAATCAAAGCAACGGGTCGAGAGGCTCAGCTGCGTGTGCGAGTGTGTGTGTGTGTGTGTGTGTGTGTGTGTGTGCGTGCGTGCATGCGTGCGCGCGTGCGTGAGGGTGTGTATGTGAGCATGTGAATGCCTGAATGTGAATGTGTGCATGTAAGCGTGCATGTGTGCTCGTGCATGTGTGAGCGCCCGGGTGGCCGTTCCTGTGAATGAGTGTTAATCAGATATTATGTAATACTCCACCAATTCATCCGTTTACTCAGCAGAGGAACCTGCCTCTGGTGTCCATTCGCAGGACGGCCATCAAACGTGATCGCGGCCAATATTTCCCGCCGATGGCTCAGGAACAACAAAAGATCAAATAACCGGGCAACTCAAAGGCTAAATTTAAAAACATGAGTGAACTGCCACTGAAATGGAAAGAGTTCCTCACACAGCTGCCCCTTTGTTGAGGTTTTTAAATCCCCTTTTTCCAGTGAGGGCAGACAATTGTGCAGCCCAGCTGCCTCCTGTTGATTTGCATGGTAAACATGCAAATGCTGGTTAACCCTCCTCTCTGTGATACCTGATTACAGTCTATTACGATTCAATTAAGGGATAAACTCTTTCATCTTGGCAGCTGACCATCTGAGCATTTTGATTTTATTTAATTAACTGTGATTAATTATTGCAACCCCCAAAACTCTCCAGAAGTTGATAAGAGCAAGAAAATATACAGACCATAATCAGATTATTAAAAGTGCATAGACTCAGAATATTATACAGGAAGGGGGAAGGTGTTGTAAGAGTTTTCTGCTTGTTTCTGCTTTCTGCTTCATTCATAACGGTTATATAAAAATAAAATTCACAGGGTGGATCACTTATTACCGTTTAGATACCTGTTATTATGATATGTAACTACAAATAAATTATGAACTCTTTATGAATACATTAGAACACATCCAGATGTTCCTGTGAAATAAGAAGTTTTGTGTAAAAGATAATGTTCACAATATAATATGATTTTTTTTTAGCTTGAATAAAGGTTATAATGTGGGTATGTTATAAAAACATGTTTTTCATTTTGTCAGTCAAAATTAATTGAATTCTTTTGATGCATAAATATTTGTTGTCTTATCACAGACAGGTAAAATTTTAACTTTGTTGTCTTTTATGTCCAAAATGTGAAAGCATTTTTCTCATACTTCTTTTGTAACATCTGCTGGATATCAGGTCAAGCCTTTACACTGAGGCAAATTGGATGTATATATACAGGTTTCATGCTTGAAGACTTGGCTCTTAGTAACCTTCAGGGCTCGTTACGATCGTCATTAGCGCTGGTTGCGAGTGAGAAGCGTCGTGGGCCCTCAGGTGCATCAGCTCCTAAATGTCCTGATGAAGGCTGGTAGGGACTGGTAATGAGGTGATTTGCCTTGTTGTTCTTGCAGTTGTGCAGGTACAGTTACATGCACTCTAATTAACCATCGGGGGCTACGGATTCAGCACAAGCAGGAAGGTACAGCGGGACGGAGCTGTGGCCCTTTTTATTTTTCACATCAGACACGAAATGCATACGAAGATGAAATGTGTTGTAAAACACTGAGTGTTATTCAGCCCAATACAAATTACAAATACATTTAAAATATATTGATGCAAGGCAGAAATATATTGCAGTATACCAGAAGTGGCAATAATTTACATACTCTCAATATACTGATTGAGCTAAAATGCAGGTTTGCTAAACTACATTGTCAATTTGTATGGTATTTGCCTTGAGTGCAGGTGTGACATTGAAATTGCGTTCTGTATTTCTATGCACTGTCTGCCTGTACATATTTCAGGTGCTTCATAGTCCACAGGGACAGAAATGCAGGGCATTAGCAGTAAAAATCCACTTCAAGGCCTGTTGCTCTTAAAATATCAATACTGTTTCTTACTGTAATCATATATAAACACAGATGTCTAACTGGAGCTTGAAATTCTAATGGCGTGCAGTTCAAACACTCTCCAAACAGGTGCTCATGGCAGACTTGACATAGATATTCTCAGTGGGACCAATAATTTTTTTCAGAGAAAACCAGACACTTTATAGATGCAAAGAAATTTTGGTTGGAGTACTGAAACCTGGAGGTTTTGGGGTCAACCCCATTTGGGAAAATATTCTATATCTGAGAAACATCCATTTCTAGGTGGCTCAGTTCCAGTTTTAAAAACAGGTTAAATAACATTTAGCGTGTATAATGTTAACATGACACATTGTCCTGTGTAAGAGCATCGGCTAACCAAATTAGCTTTGTATTGTACAAGAGGTGTCACTTTGAATTTCTCTCATGTTCCTTGCATCTTCATTTTATTCTGCGCACTCTACACTTCACTGCACCACGCTGTGAGGACCATGAAGGAGCCCGTAGAGCAGAGCGAGTGATCACGTGTACTGCAGTTCTCGTCCATCATCTCGTCCGTTGAACGTTACGGGCATCAGAAGATCAGCACAGCCGTGTCTTTTGTCCTTCCCTGTCTTGAAAGTTCCTCGGGGATATGTTCGAGGGCCTTCACGAGAAAGAAGCACACATGCCCCTCACTCATCTGACGGTTTGCCCTGCTTCACAATGAAACGAGCCCCCCCACGGCCAACCCGCGCCGCACCAAACCCAAAGCCCGAAGGAGTGCCGATGCCGCCAAGTGGCCATATGTCCCCGGAGCTCTTCTGCGCGGCCCTCACTCGGGGAGCGACGGGCGGCGGAAACGCAAGCAGAAGGCAGAGGAGGCAACAGAGCCTGTGTTTGTAGCTGCTCAGATGGGCTTTGAGTCACCGCGCAGAGATCGCGTAACTCCGGAGGGAGCTGGGGGAAGAGATTCACTGACAGATTGGAGAGGAGCGGGTCCAGGGCCGCTCTGGGGTGTCTGCGGAGCGATGTAGGCCAGCACGCCCCACCGAGCGGCCCGGGGGTGTCGCGTGATTCCTCAAGAGCCCAGATCTTAAAATGTAATGAACGTTCCCTTCGCTTTGCTGATCGTACGCAGGACTGCAGGTCATAGTTTAGCACCTACCCGCTCTCACATGCTTCCAGCACCAACACTGATACGACCGTCCCCTCCCGGTTACCCTGTTCACACTTTCAAGTTAAGTGAAAGCTATATGAGGCAGTGCTTCTGTGAATAAGCTTTCATCATGGCTTAATACTCCACTATCAGAGGGCTTTGAAATGTGATGCGATTCGTAACATGGCCTCCTTATGAGCAGAATAACGGCTCACCGCCTGTATCAGCAGCCCAACTCTTTATATAGAGCCTGCTGACCCTTGCCAGCAACTTGGTCCAACAAACCCAGTGTACCCAGTTCTCTGTCTGCTACATGGAGGTATCGTTCTGAACATGACAATTTCAGAGAAGGGGGAACTTGGGGTGTCACTTTTTTGGTGTTTTGCCACAAAGCTCCAAATGAAGCTTTTCCATAAGGTGCGTTCATGGTATTGTGCTCTGGTAGGGTTTTTTTATGACAACAGTTTTCTTATCTGTGGAAAGAGTCAATTGACTTCCTTTAAGTGTCAGGGTCCACAATACTTTGCATTTTATATCCACGTTGAACAAATCATGACTGTGCATGCTTGTCAATCATTAACCGTAACTTCAGTAAACGATGCTACTGCCAGGGAGGCTTCTGTAATTTCAAGGCACAGAAAACTGCATGACCCCCCTAACGTATAATATCTAACTACTTAACTCCTGCTCCTTGGTGAGTAACAGTAACAGTTTGCAATTTACCATAAAAATGCATGTAAATATGGGAAACATGCACCTTCCAGTTATGCAATATGCATTTTTATATCATATCTTGTCTGGTTGCATGGTTGAGATATTTGGTGACTGATTACTTTCCCCAAAGAACATTGTGAGAGGACTATTATTTGCTGACGGAGTGAATTACTGGAACTTGAGCCTCTCATAACTGTCCCGGAGGTTGACAGTCTCCTTTATGACACCATGATGTAATCTTCTTTTTGTCGGACCATCTAGTCAGTGTATCACTGTGTTCTCTAGAAATGAACATGTGAGTGAATACAAAAGAGACTGGAATTTCAAACACGAGCCACTCTTTCCAGCCTCAGAGTTTTCTCACACAGAGCTTGTCTGAAATCCACTGGGCTTGACCGAGCACGGCCTGCAGGCCAGGCCTCTGCTAAAATCAGGGTCTGTGCTGGAATGACTCCTCTTATCTTGAACATTCCTCGGTATTACAGTGATAGGTCAATTTACAGAATGTTTCACCTGCATCACTGAGACTCTGGTGCCATTGCCATAAAAAAATTCTTTTCACCTATTTTTGCAACCTGATGCACAGACTTGTGAGAGTTTGATGAAAAGACCATAACAATCACTATGAAATAAGCCTTTTTGATTACCACAATACATGCTTTAATTCTACAAGACATAATAGTAAGTAGCACCAACTTTCAGGCCAAAAAGTATTAAAACTTTAAAACATTGTAAACTGTCCTTGTCAGAAGACAGTTTGTTCAACCCAAACCTCAGCCTGCCGTTTCTGCTGAATCTGGTGCTCATGATGAGTGAGCAAAACGGGGTTTGGATTTAATACCTGCAGGAATTAAATTTGTTCTTAAACTCTCCTTACTCACTGTCACAAAGGGATTTTACAAGCGGGAATTAGTTGTCGATGGTCTGGTTCTGATCCACCCGCCAATCAAAACCACAAACTCATTCAGTGTGTGATGTGTAAGGACTGCTTGCCCCACCCACCCATTTGCAGATAGTTTCTAGTATTTTGTATTATTACTGAATGGGTTTTGGTTAAATGTCAGCAAAGGACATTGGGTAATGGGTAATGCTCCAATGGCAGTTCAGAGGACAGAGAACAAATCAATAAACTAACATAGCTAACACCGTTAATATCTAATTAGGGCCATAATTAGTTCATTAATTTGGTCAACTTTCTTTCAACGAATCCACCTTTGTTTGGTACAGCGCCATTAACTGACCTTTTCATGAAGTGCTTCCTGGATAAAATGGGAAGGTACAAGGAGGAATACACGAAAAGACACACCCACTGCATGAACAACCACAATCCCACATACAACACCTTTAGATTTCATCAAGCAAGGCCAGCGCTCATGGTGGCTGGGGGACCAAGTGCCTCTCACCTGCTCGCACAGCTCACCGGAGGGGAAGGAATGGCTTTACATAATAACCTACCACTGTTTTACATTATTCTCGCAGCTTTATTCCACATAAGGAGAGTTGCACTGCACTCATTTGAAAGCATACATGGCCCTTTATGTAACTTCCATTCAGATGAAATTTACATCTATCCCTTGTGACTTGCAGAACCCATTCAGATGTATTTACTCAGAGCCCTAGGTGCAGGGGCATATTCCCTCCTGTTTAATTACTTTAGACTCTTGTGCTTACTATAAGTTCATATACCAGTGAATCTGGCATAACTATGTGCATTTTCAGTGCTCATAAATAGTGTGCAGTGTGATGCAATGGAAGACTAATCTCTATTCTTGGTTTTATGTGCTATCATTAGAAATTGAGTGGTAATTTTAGAGGTGTATGATTACCGCTGATCCAGAAGTCTGATTGGCCAACACCGGGGCTGAATGTTACTATTATCTTCAAACCAGCCCATAATCCTCCCGGCAATGCCTGAAATAAATCATATATTCCTGCGCAGGGGAGAGAGTAATTTGTGTGTCTGACATCATTATCACTCGTTATTATTATTAAGTAATTTAGCAGGAGTTCTTATTCAGGATTTCCCCAAGCTTTTAACTTGCAAACATAAAGAGACAAACTGTTGGATGAACACTGACGCAAAAACAAATACAAATAAGACAAATTTATGTATACCTAAATGGGAAATACAGGTATGTCCTTTGGTTTAGATGGGAAACATGCATGCGCACAGACCAGACAAATGATAAAACTCCATGCAGAAGAGGATTTTATCGATTATTCGGTCGCATACTGTGCATATTAATGAGCATATGCAGTCTTTTAACATTTGCACAACACACAAATTCCATGCATTACACAATGAAAAAGTCGTGCATGAAGGAGCCTGCTTACTTGCGCCCTCTGAAATAAATAAAGTTTAGAACAAATGCCGGATAACTTACAGCAAGGGCGTTTGCGTCCTTCCGTGAATATTGTGTGCGAGAAAAGAAAAAGGACCTGCACAATTTTCTGTAACATGTCAAAGTACATACTGCATAACACTCAAACTGGACATACGAAACGGCGGCGCGAGACAGCAACAAGAGTAAGGTACAGTTTTATTTCTGTTCGTCTGATTTCTATTCTTCCACCATTTACAGTCACGCTGTAGGGGGGTTGGCTTGTTTGAAATGTTTACAGGTTTTTCCGCGTCTGTTTGGCATCATGAGTCGTGAGAACAAGAACGCCCCCACGCTTTAGCTAAAACCAAACGTCCGCTTGGCAGCGTGCGTATTGTGGACTGGGGCGGAACGCGGAACACAGTACCTGATGTTCAGAGAAATAATGGGTGGGTTGTTCCCCTGCATGGGACTAATGAGACCCTGGCGATATATCCCTCCCGCAGCCTCGCGAGTTTAGTCTGGCTTGGCAACCGAACCAAACACGTTCGCGTCTATTATTGAGGCAGTGAGAGGGGTAGAGGAGAGCGAAGGAGCAAGAGCAGTCCTACACCCGCGGCGGCGATTGCTTGACCATGCATGTTGAGTGCGTGCGAGCGAAAACGATATTTTACGCTCGAATGTTGCGGCCGCTGAAGCTGTGGAGTTGCATTAACTTTTACTGTAGGCCTGCGGATTTTTGACGACAGAACACGTTTTTTTGTTTGTTTGTTAACACGCGTTTCCGAGCGATGGTGGCAGAATACCGGGTGCTGTTTGTGGAAGCTGTCCCTGCGTTTGCGGCACAGGTTGAGAATGAAAGTCTGGATGTAGCTGATTGGAGTAACAGAGTTGGTGATCAGAGAGTGGCGAGGGAGGAGGGGAGATTCTGAAGTGGGTTTTCTCTGTGTGACTCTCCAGCGGCCATGTTAACCAAGAAACCCTGCGCTGCCGTCTACCCGACTGGTAAGGAGCTGAAAGCCAGGAGCAAAGCAAACGTTTTTGAATGCATTTTTCAAACTGCTCTAATCTTCTATTTGGCAGAGTGAGGACATGGTTGGCTAAACTAGCCATCTCCTTGTTTCGGCTGTTCATGATATAGTCCATGCAGCTTCGGTTTGTCAATCAGTGTTATACACATATATATATATATATGTTTTTTTCACCGCGATGTGGCGATGGCATTCTAGCAAGCAATGTAGATTAATGTTTTGGGGACGTATATTAGCTTTTTTACGTGGAAAAGTATCTCATGGAAATTCAAGAGAAAGACGTGCAGATGTTCTTGTAAAATTATTTAGTCTCAGATAGATGGCAGCTTTATTTTGCAAGCACAGTGGATTTAAAACGGTTTCAGCGCACAAGGTAGGTATCGAGCAGTCAAGCTGGCAGTTTCCTTAAGTGAAAATATTATTTAGATGTCTTCTTAGAACGTTAACGTAGCTTAACACGGTATCGACCCCTAACTTCTGTTCCATTTTTAGCAGTCATAATCTGACATCTCAATATGAATTAATTGCAACATGAGAATTACTGAGAGCATTGCTGTAGCTAGCTAATTTACTAGGATTTACACCTAAAATGACCCCGGTGCCTCTCCTAAGAATAGGATTATATGTGACGTTAGTACCAGATCTGTACTGCTAACGTAGCTGGATAGCTATAAACATTTATAGTGAGCTGTAAAAGTCAGATGCGTTAGTGAGTCTACAGTAGCAAGCAGGCTCTAACTGTATTACTTTTTGTTTTGTTTTTGTTTTTTTTTTTTTTTTTTATTATTCGCAGGCAAAGGGGGTGAGGTTGTTTGCCAGCTACAGTCTTCCCCCGTAATCGGCGTTGGGGGTCTCCGGGCCGGAGCAGGGACCGACCCGCCATCACCCGTCACATTACCTCCCCTCAGGAACACCAACTCAATCACGGTACGGGGGGCACCAAAAGCTTATACAAGCTAATTAGCCTACACCAGTTCACTGTTCATGCCAATTATTGCACTCGCTTCGGACATAAAGGAAAGCTGATAAAAACCTCATGCATGCCGTTTCTTTATTTCAAAGGAGAGTGACAGGACCCACGAAGAACGCTAGAGAATCTTTGGTTTCCATTTAAAGTGCGGCGATACCATGGCATCAAGTACACAGAAACATTTCTTTTGTTTCGCTGCGGTTGACAGCGAGCCGACGTGCTTAGAAACAAGTTGTCACCGCGGCTGTCACGTGGGGTGTTCAGCTTTGTGCATAAAGCATGCAGGCCTGCAGCTTTAGAAAGGTAACTACCTACCCAGGCAGCCCCATTCCTCTGTGGGTTTCTTACTAGCCTCAGGGTGGCTACATTGTATTTTCGTATGAACGTCATTTGCCTAGTCGTCCATATACCACTGACAGATTTTAATGTCTGCACTGTAGGTTTTGATACGTCTTTGATAAACGAAACAGCTGTTTGCCCACGCCATTTAAACGCGTCCGCATTCGTTTTAGAGAGTGGCAAAGAAAATGCCATTCTCTTGGTCTCTGTCTGTGGTTATATTTAAAGGAAGGTGTGTTGGATGTGCAAATCGGGGAGCCATGAAGGAAAGGTTAACGTATTGTATTCGTGGGTTGACACGCGTGGGGGATGGGTAAAACGAGCACGTGAGGCTGGCTATTTAACGCACAGATGAGGCAACGCAGTCTGGTTCGCACCGAGGAGCTTCGGCTGGAATATTATTTGTGAAAATCTAAATGCATCGGATAGGAGTAAACCGAATGTGGATTGTCACTGGGGGCCTGGTGTCAGAATCAGTCCAATTTTTTTTTGTTTTTAAGCCGACAGGATTTGTATACAAATGCGCGACAGAATTCTGCGTCTTAACGTAGGTTATGCCCGTCCGTGAAGGATTTCAGTGTATTTATTTGTTTCCTGTATCTCAACCTTCTCAAGTGTTTTTAGTTAATCAGATTGTTTTGTGGTGAAGTGTCTTTGGAGGGCTGTCAATGCATATATAAACAAGATGCTTGATTTGGTTATTATACCTATTATTTTATCTTGTTTGTTGGAAAATAAATGAATTGTAGAGTTATAGGCTTTTAAGTACACTAACACTAGGTTTAGATGAATGCCCTGTAGTCATTACCTAAGAGGCCAGTTGGCTGTTTATTCCTTCACTCTAAGCTTGGTAAATATAGGTGAGCTTAAATAAATACCACAGAGACGACCAAGATTTCTGCAGGGGCGATTTTAGTTTATCAGTTTGTGTATGTGTGTGTTTTCTCTTTAAATACATGGCTAAGACTTTAAAATATATAAACCAATATGTCTAGGTTAAAAAAACAAATATGTTTGAAGAAATGGGGATTCTGTGTACACACCTGAAATGGCAACAAACCAGGATGTTAACAGAAACCTGCCTACTCTGTTCATTTGAAAGAATGCAGACTTTTCCCTTTTTCTGATGTATAGTTGGGCTGGGTGATGTCTTGTTTAATTGTCTTGAAATGTATCTATACATGTAATGTGAATTGGTCGCAGGTCTAGATTTGTGTATTGCAGTCATGGGTCAACATTTCTGTAGGGTGGCAAGATTAATGGTTCAGGGGGGTACAGATTGAATAGATCAGTTAAAGTACACAACGTTTATGTCACAATTCTGTATGTATAACTGCCTGTGTGTCTTGTTATTCGCACGTGTTTCTGCAAAGGTTAAAGTAAAAGCAAAGCTCATGTTTAAAATATACAAGCAGAGAATTGCTGGCCTTGCAATAAGTTTTCCATTTCGGTCATTTGTATTGCTTGCCCTTTTTGTTTTTGAATTATACTACTTTGGATTCATATCCTATTGGGGTTTTTTTGTATAAGTTGTGGTAAGCAGGGAGCTTTTGAAGGAAATTAAGTTCCTCAAGTCTGAATAAAAGGAAATGATGAGAAGAAAAGAAACCATTTTGCACGAGTCAAAAGTTGAGACATTTGCCTGGTTGTTGGTCTTTACCTCTTTGTCCCGTGATAAGAAGGTCTTCGTTTGAGGTGTTTCCACTGGCCGAAGCACGACTTTGTCTCGGATAAGCGGTGCTTAACCCTGTGAATGTGGATGGCATCTCTTGCATGAAAGTATTTGGGGAGCCTGTTGGTGGGCTTTTTCAGAGGAGTGTACTTTCAGCCTGACCTGACTTGGACCCATTGTGGGGTGTCGTGTGCCATGTAGCCAAAAGCACAGAAATAAAAGGCGCACACCAAAGGGAAATTGACCCTTTATTAGTTAGATTAGTTCGGTAGTGATAGTTTGCGGTGGCATAATTTGCTCTCGTGTCTGACGATAGCTTTGCGTTGTTGCTTGTGGAGAGACCAGCGCTGAGGGGAAAATTCCAACCCTTGGAAGTGTTTTAAATTTAGGTTTGCCCAGTGCCCCTGTGACTCCCAGCAAAAGCGGAGAGCTCCTGACCAAGGCACATGGCGGTGGCAAGGTCAGGCCTGCTGGAAGGACTGTGGCAAATGCAGCCTCCCGGAGGCAGCTGACATGTGAGGGGCTACAGCTGGGAAGAGGGGAGGCAGTTGCACACGTCGAGATATACGAGGGGTGGTCAGCCCTGCCATCCGTTTTTGGTCATTCCGGGGCCCGTTCCAGATGGCAGGCGTTAGTTGCCATGGGAAACGGTCGGGGTACACAGAAAAATATCACAGCAGAGCCGCTTCCTGCCAGTCAGCCTTATATTAGTCACTTAGCCGCGTTTCTCCATCCACAGGCCTCAATTAACCTCCCGATACTTATCATAATGCGATCTTAAGCGTGGCAGACGTTGCGTGACAGAGGTGGCGCAGGAAGTCTTCCCGGGCGGGAACGCACACAAGCGCAGCGGCCGAGCAGCGGGTGCAGATCTGGGGTTAGGAGCGTCGGAGGGGTTTGGTGAGCACCGTGCTGCTGGTGAAGGAACAAGAGAGAGAGAGGGAGACAGGGTGACAGAGAGAGGGGGAGAGAAAGAGGGAGAGAGGGAGACAGGGTGACAGAGAGAGGGGGAGAGAAAGAGGGAGAGAGGGAGACAGGGTGACAGAGAGAGGGGGAGAGAAAGAGGGAGAGAGGGAGACAGGGTGACAGAGAGAGGGAGAGAGGGGTGTTAAAATGACTGTCGTCGTCCCCCTGAGAGCAGGCGCGTGTCCTCTCCAGCTGTCTGCGAGGGTGCCTTCCCTTGGCCTCTGCGTATCCGCACCACGTCTGAATTAATGAGTCAGACCCAAACGGGGGGGGGGGGGGGGCTGGGTGTACTCCTGATACAGAGCAGCTCTACAGAGGCCCAGATTCCTACCAGTTCACTCGGACTGCTTAAGCACCTCCTACGTTACAGTACGAGGCAGCGGAGTATATTTGCTGCTCCTTCTGTGTGTGTGTGTGTGTGTGTCTGTGTGTTTAGGCTTAACCTGTTTGAGATCTTTCTCCAGTTGTCTGTTTAATGAAAAAGAATAAAATGCCTCACTTTTCATTGTGCTCTGAATGTATCCAGCTGTTTGCTGTAATAATGGTAATCCAGCTATCGTTTGCTTCCCTGGCTTCCCTGGCTGCTGTTGGGAAACACAGGCTCTGTGCAGAGGGTGACATGCTTAGCATTGTGTGGCTGGGTGCTTTATGACCTTGGTGCTTAAATGGGGAGAAGCAGGGGACACGGTGTGTGTGTGTGTTGCGTGGGGGGGCATGCATTTACGACAGGGGGGCAGAATGCAGACGAGCCCCCCATCCCCCTCACCCTTCCCCCCTTTTCCCTCAGGCCTCATCTCCTGTAGAAATGGACTCGCTGCTCCTCCAGATTGGCTGTGTTAAATGGGGTCAGTAGCAGAAGTAACCCTGTGTTCACAACAATAATGTGGCTTCATTCGCGTTCTAGCACGGCCTGGATGTCATAACTCGGGCATAAAGCCGACCTGATAAAGGGTCGAATGTCCTGTTCGGTGCGGTCCAGTTCTATTATGTATAAAATGCAGCTTGTAGGTAGCTGTGACAAAAACATGCTGAAAAACAGATTCCCATGCAGCAATAATTGGACTGTACTCAGAAGTTAGACTTTGACAATCGAAGGCCAGAGGCAGGCACTCGTAAAAGTTACATTCACTGCACGGTGCGGTAAGCCATTTTCCGCCGCAGTTGGTGGTGGGTTTCCACCACCTTTTTGAATAGTTTGAGCCCTGCTCCACTCCAGTGTGAAGATCCTCCCAGAACATGCTCTCAGGACCTGTTTGAAATGTGGAAAAACCCGAAGTGTTAGAGCCAAATTAACAGACGTGCATGCTTTTTTTTTCCCCCTGATGAATGCATTCAGAGATTAAACCATTCAGAGAATGACACAAAATCAATAAACAGAGTCCAGTGCCATTGATCCTTTTAGTACAGTGTGTTCTTGTGGTCAGTCATATTCCTGTGTTATATTCAGTCCATATAATTTTATTTGTGTTTACTGTTGGCTTGCTTATACTGTGTTGGTAGATCCAAATTAATCAACAGGAAATATAACAATCATTTGAAGCTTAAATATTTTATAAACTAATTAATATATCTCTTGCATTGATTCGGTTCTTGCCACACTCACGAGACTGTGCTGCTCAGCATGAGACACAACTGTCAGGAAGTGTGTGTTTTCCCAGTACACCAATAAGACAAGCTTGAAATACTGGTATCAGCAGATACGGGTCAGCAAATATTGGGTATCGGGCTGGAAGCTTCGTCGGTACACCCCTTGTCAGAACCATTCGAAGCAGATGAGAGTGAGATTAGGTCAGTAGGAGTGTGAAATGTCAGGAATTAGAAATTAGAGTAGTCCAATAGGTCAGTAGAAATCAAAAATCTGTGTGTGTGTGTGTGTGTGTGGTGTTTGAGAATGTGAATTTCTTGTCTTGTCATGTGTGAACTTGGCATAAAGTAGCCAAGTAATAAAGTAATTTAAGACAATGCTGTATTTCTTCAGATGACTACAAGAGTTTTGTATTAGTCACCACAAAGCTCATGATATTTTGCTAGAGATCTTAATACACAAACAAAAGGTGTGCTTGTTGGAGCAATAGACTTCTATGTAGCCTTTCCACCCCTAATTTTTATTTATAAAAGCTTTGCACAAGGAAAGGGTTGTACCTCTGGCTAAAGCAACAGGATGTTTTAGTGAAAACAAGATGCAGAGGTAATCACATCATCAAGGAAGCTAGCATCTGAAAGGAAGCAGGACATTCAGGAGAGCAGGAAATGCAAGTTTTGTTTTCTCTAAACATAAAATCTTACGACTTCCACTCGCACAGAGAGTAGTTTCTCACAGACTTTGCGTGCTTTCAAGGAGATATTACACGTTAAAAAAACCCTTGCATACTCATTTTGCAAATTCTCTTCTCATATTACAACATCAATGCATATAATAAGGCCACCTGGACAGGGTGGCTCAAAACGCCAAAATACAAAAATGCAAATTCTTACGCAATGCCACGTGTAACTAGCTCGTTCAGGGAAAGGGGACCTACGAAAAACACGAGCATTGGATCTTCATGACAGGTTACATAACGCCAGATAGAGTGATGTGTACAAGCGGTGTAGTGTATCATAGACACCAGGGTTACTTAGAGAAAATCAATGGCATATTTATGACTCAGATCCTAAGTTATGCCGTAGGCCAAACAGGCAGGCTGAGAGCTGTCTGCGAGAGGAGCAGTAATTTGTCTGTAGGCCAGAAAGGGCATTGTCTACATGAAGGACTGAAGCTGAATGCTCAGTGGGTTTTATCAGCAGCTATATATTGCTTCTGTTTACTGTTGTTACAGTTCTGAATGCTAGTCTCTTCCCTGCGTATATATTTTATTTTATTACTCAGACCCACCCTAGATTGGACTCTTCAGTATTTTTTTTTTGTGGTACTCCCTTCTGAGGTGGCCAATGAGAGCAGGTTTTGGCAAATGTGAATGAATCCTGTTCTGAGTTTCTGCACAGATGCACATGCCTGTATTAGGTTCTGTTAATGGTGGAGAGGTTAATGAGAGCTGGCTGGTGGTAATGAAGAGTACTCGGCGATGCAGCATATGCACAGAATGCTACCTGGCTATTCGGGACCTCAACAGAGTGTCCCCCCAGTTCCTCCCCCACTGCCTGGGGGTCAGACAACCACACGCAGCGGGCCTGACTGGCTGAGACTCCTCTCGCCAGCAAGAGTAGGCCAGTCATTTAAACAGCGTGATACACAGCCCTGTATAAAACAGTTATTACTGACAAATGGCCTCAGCGCGGGAGGTCCAAAGATGTAACATCATTAGCAGAATATGAACCACGGGTGCCTGTGATTATTTCTGTTATCATGCCAGACAGGTCAGGTATTTAATACACCGTTATTATTATGATGTCTTCTTGATTCGAGATTTAGAAGAAACGCATTAGTGGTTTACGGTTTTAAATGACAGTCTTTTAAAAATACATTGCAGTAGGTGTTGATGTGAATTGATGGAATGGAATACGGCCTACATCAGATGGCTTTTGCCTTTGCACGGCAAGGTGGAAAGGTCACTCTAACCACAGTCCTCTTTGTTTTTCAGCTCGGAGGCAATAAGCACACGATGAACGAGCACTTGCACACGGGGAACCACCAGCAGATCCACGTTCAGCAGCTGTTCGAGGAGAACAGTAACAAGCGGACGGTGCTGACCACGCAGCCCAACGGGCTGACGGCGGTGGGGCGGCCGGGCCTCCCATTGCCGGAGCGACAGCAGGAGGGGGGCCACTGCCGGCAGGGGAGCTCCGCCTCCCTCAAGTCCTCCGACGGCAAGCCCAAGCCCGTCCCCATGACGCCCGAGCAGGCCATGAAGCAGTACATGTCCAAGCTGACGGCGTTCGAGCACCACGAGATTTTCAACTACCCCGAGGTCTACTTCACGGGCCCCAACGCCAAGAAGCGGGCCGGCGTCATCGGCGGCTCCAACAACGGCGGCTACGACGACGACCAGGGCTCCTACATCCACGTGCCGCACGACCACATCGCCTACCGCTACGAGGTGCTGAAGGTGATCGGCAAGGGCAGCTTCGGCCAGGTGGTGAAGGCCTATGACCACAAGACGCAGCAGCATGTGGCCCTCAAGATGGTGCGCAACGAGAAGCGCTTCCACCGTCAGGCGGCCGAGGAGATCCGCATCCTGGAGCACCTGCGCAAGCAGGACAAGGACGCGGCCATGAACGTCATCCACATGCTGGAGAACTTCACATTCCGCAACCACATCTGCATGACCTTCGAGCTGCTCAGCATGAACCTCTACGAGCTCATCAAGAAGAACAAGTTCCAGGGCTTCAGCCTGCCGCTGGTGCGCAAGTTCGCCCACTCCATCCTGCAGTGCCTGGACTCGCTGCACAAGAACCGCATCATCCACTGCGACCTGAAGCCCGAGAACATCCTGCTCAAGCAGCAGGGCCGCAGCGGCATCAAGGTGATCGACTTCGGCTCCAGCTGCTACGAGCACCAGCGCGTCTACACCTACATCCAGTCCCGCTTCTACCGGGCCCCCGAGGTGATCCTGGGCGCCCGCTACGGCATGCCCATCGACATGTGGAGTCTAGGGTGCATCCTGGCGGAGCTGCTGACAGGGTACCCCCTCCTGCCGGGGGAGGATGAAGGGGACCAGCTGGCCTGCGTCATCGAGCTCCTGGGCATGCCCTCCCAGAAGCTGCTGGACGGATCCAAAAGAGCCAAAAATTTCGTCAGCTCCAAGGGTTACCCCCGGTACTGCACCGTCACCACCCTGCCGGACGGCTCGGTGGCGCTGACGGGGGGGCGGTCGCGCAGGGGCAAGCTGAGGGGCCCCCCGGGGAGCAAGGACTGGGTCACGGCCCTCAAGGGCTGCGACGACCCGCTCTTCCTGGACTTCCTCAAGCAGTGCCTGGAGTGGGACCCCGCCCTGCGCATGACCCCCAGCCAGGCCCTGCGGCACCCGTGGCTCCGCAGACGCCTGCCCAAACCTCCCGCGGGGGAGAAGACCACCTCCGTCAAGCGCATCACAGAGGGCTCCGGTGCTATAACCTCCATTTCCAAATTACCTCCGACCTCGGGTTCAGCCTCCAAGCTGAGGACTAATTTGGTGCAAATGACTGACGCCAACGGGAATATCCAGCAAAGGACAGTGTTGCCAAAACTAGTCAGTTGAACTCCGATGCGTGTTCTGTCCGGTAGTTTTGCTTTAAACAGGCAGAAAGACGGCAGTATGAAAAGGAAAAGAGAAGATGACCCCCATAGCATTTTTAAAGTTTGAAGGATTTAGGTTTAGAGGTTTTTTTTAAATGCATTATCTCTACATAATTTGTTGGCTTTGTAGCACATTTTTTGAAAATATTTTAACTCTAATTTATTGGAATGGCAAAATAAAAGGGAACTATGCTTTTAGGTTGGTTTTTCCGACTGTATGCAATTTTGCAGGTTGTTATTATTCATGCAGTTTGGCATAATACATTATGAAGCCCAGGCAGATTGAACACTTCAGTGTTGTAGTGTAAAAAATAAATGGAGTGGCTGGCCACAATGAAGTGATGTTGGCATCCACTGTTGTATGAATTTGAGAGCTTTTAGTCAATTATCTTTGTACCTGTTTATCATAGGTTGTGCTGTGGATGAGGTGAGGATGGAGTTAAACAGCATTTTTTTTTGTAGAGCCCGTGAGAAGTGTGGCACTTTGTTAACTGCTCATTTTGAACGGTTTCTGTGCCTGATCGATATTAGTTGCAAGACAGCAGCTTTTAGTGGTTAGAGGAGGATTTTTGAGATTTGGGAAAAGAAACGTGAGAGAAAACGTGAGAGGACTGGCTGTTGGATGATGTCATTGTCAGAAGAAGGAAAAAAAGAGGAACATGCAAAAAAATTTAAGTATGTTTACATAAGACATGGTATGTGCCTAAAATTCTCTTGACATTCCTTATGAACAGAAAGGAGTAGAAAAGAGGGTAGACAAGCCTACCTTACATATAGAAGCAGCCGTCAAAGGCAGCAGTTAAGAATGAAGTCATTTCACAGAGGAGAAGCTTACAGCAAGCATGATATGTGCTACATAATATTGTAGTGGCTATTCCGAACTGATGGAGCAGCGTCAGTTCGAAAAAGAAGTTATATTGTCAGAAGAAAAAAAAAAATACTTTGGTGCTTTACCTTCTTGAAGGTATTTATATTATTAAACAGGTATGACACATCTTAGTTTTGAAAACCACTCTGGTTTTAGTGGCTTATGAGCAGTAGGTGTTGATTTGAAGCGGTTTTGAGCTGGGTCCAGTGATGTGAGGGCTCCTTGCTGTGAAGGTGCGGAAGGAACGAGCATGCTGAGGAATGGTTGTGATTGGTGGAGGGTCTGCACTGACAGGAGGTGCGGGAGTGCACTGCACACACTCGAATCTGAGTTTGTTTGGTGTCTCACCAGGCTGGCTTCAGAGAATGAGATGGAAATGGTGGAAGTGACAGGGTGCAATTTGGTGGAGTGGCTCTCAGAATCAGGGCTTGATTTCTCTCTTCGTGATTTTGAATGTAACATTGTGAATTACTTTGACTTGCTGACTTGTAGCGCCAGTAGAACAGCTCCTGCATCTCACATTTGGTAGGACTATGTATAGATTTCGAGTGGGCTCATAAGTATTTCGGAAAACACTTAAGAGCATGTTCCCTTGCAAGGCCAAAAATTGTTTCAGGAATTGTAAATGAAAGTGCAACTTGGACACCCCAGATTCCTTTCATATTTTTCCACACAAAACCTGTATGAAAGAGTGGGTCAATGCATTATACACTGAAGTCTGTGAAGACACAGCTAGAAGAATATATGTGTTTCCTAAAACACCCCACTGAGCCTGACTTAAAAGGAATCTGCCGTTTTTGTAGCATTTTGATGCATTTTTAGGAAGCATAATCTTGTTTTTAAAGCTTTGTAAAAGTTCTGTTAATTTATTTCCTATAAATGATTCTCAAAGAAGAGCTAATATAAAACGTAAAACACTACTGGAGGCAGTCTGAGGCCTGACTGTGTTGCGCTGGATTTGGTGACCACAGGGAGTGTGCTGTGCTGTTGGGTCCTAATCCTTCAGACCTTTATCTACAGCGACACAGAGGCCCCTGTTTTATTTCAAAGGAAAGGAATCCCTTAAGTCACGCTCGCCATCTCTTAGGAAGCTCTTGCAAGTGGGTAAGGAGTGTCGGGGTTAGTTTGGTCATGGGGTGTGTGTGAGTGAGACAAGAGCGTGAGCCTCAAACCCCACCACTCCCCCCCCAAATTTGTGTCTGGTTCAGTGCTGCAAACACCACTCACTGGCGCCCCCCTGCTGGCCACAGCCCCACCACCCAAGCCTGTTGCAGACGCGCACAATCTCACGAACGACAGGAGGCTTTTGGTGTTAGCTTTTTTTTTTTTCTTTTGTTTTGTAAATGTGTATTAACGGTAGTGGGGAAGAATTGTGCCCTTAGGTCTAAAACAATGTGCCTTTGGTTATCAATGCCATTCTTTTCTTACTTTGCGGTAATGCCTCTCAACCCCCACGGGATTAAAATAGCTGGCCTATACATGTAGGTACACTTTTGAGCAACACCCAGAGATTCCCTCCCCTCCCCCTGTACCCATAAAATGGCAACCGGGAGGATATGGCCACACAGCTGAAATGTTTCCTTGGAGATGACGTACAGAGGCTCTGTCCACTGTGGGAGAAGTAGTACTGTCACCAGGTAGACATCAGAAAAAAAAGATCCTATTAGGTGCAAGGATTTTTCTCACAGGGTGAAAGTGACTTTTGTCACTGCAATATCTTATTGTCTTAACATCAAACAATTCAAGAGGTAACATTTCTCTCACTTTATGACTATAAAAAGAAGAAAAAAAACATACTTTTTAAGAATTTACCTCAGACTGTTGTGATACATTCTTATTGTGATTTAAAAAAAAACCCAGGGCATTTGGTATGTACCAAAGTGCATTCCTCTGTATGTTTTTGGCTATCAGAAAAAGTAGCCAGTAATTTTTTTTTTTTTTTGCATGGGTGAGAGATGTCTAGGCCACTTTTATGTCTCTCCGGGGCCATTTTCGGAGAACTCTGGTCTTTAATGGAAAAAGAAAAGCATTGAGGTCTTTTGAGCTGGGCCATGTTGCTTACTTCTGAAACCACCCGTTTCCAGTCTATGAACAATGTAGCACAACACTGTCGGGTGTATCCGCAGTGCAGTGTAATCTTTCACTCATAAGCCTACAGCAAATCCACATTTTAGCCCAATGTACAACATGGTAGCAAAATCTGTGAGAGAACTGAGCAGCTGGTAAAAAGAAAAATTGAAAGCTTGTACCTTTTGCTACTTCCTGTCAGAATGTTACACCTGAATCATAAGTTCAGCTGTTGTCTGTCAGCCTCAGAACCAGAGGCCTGAGGCCTGTGGTAATCTGAGCTACAACAATTACACGCTTGTGTTCTGCCGCGATGAAGTGTACTGTACATATGTGAAATTTGGTATGGATTCAATGTGGATGTGTACATATGTATGTATGTGTTTTTTTTTTTTTTTCTTCTGGTGAGATGCTGCTTAAAACACTACATGAGTGCTGTAGTGGGTTTTAATCTTGGCGGCCAGTTTTACTGATACTGTATGTATTGTACAGCTGATGGAAGTATAAACTTTTTCTAGTGAATATTTGTTTAAATTTACTGTTGTGGCCGGAAAATATTAATAAAAAAAGGTTTTAATGTCCATCTTTACAGATACAGAGTGTGTGCTGTGGCTCTTTTCTTGCGGTAGGTCACAGCGTGACAACGCAAAGCGAGCACACTTGAATTGGTCCGGTGGCACCAGGTCACGATGAGCGAAATGTACTCAGCGAGATTGAAGGTTCTGCTTGAGTTGTGGAGTAACTCAATTTGTAGGTAACTCAGTTGTAAGTAACTCGCTTGTAATTGAGTTGTAAGACCGTGATGGTGGGAGCACTGAGGCAGCACTCCTGTGAGAGTTACCACGGCGTTCACATAGAACAGGGTCTACAGTGTGTGTGCAAGTTTACCGCTATATGTCCATGCATTACTGTTGCCAGTGGTAACGGGCTGTCTGCGTGAGACTCGGATGGGGCGTTTTCGGGGGGAACATCAGTAGAGGACGTGCCTGGAAAACAAACCCACACATTAAAGGGTGCTGCTCCGCTCTGCTCAGCAGGCTTGGCTGGGGTGGGGGGTGGGGGGGGGGGCAGAGGAAATGCCATGCACAGGTCCAAATTAACCTCCACAAATTGGCCTACAAATGTCGTCTGAGCCAGAGCTGCGCTGGCCTTGACGTTGTGTTCTACGGAGGGTTGCACAGGGTTGCAATTAAACAGCAAATCCTCATCTGAATTCTGCTATTGTCGTCTTTTTTTTCTCCACCGGGAAACTCTTGGGTCAGACAGCCAAAGTTAATGATCTCTGGTGATTAAATGCATATTAGCGCCGAGATGCAGGCTTGAACTTTGTTCTCGACTACAGTCAAGTGAGGTAAAGTCTACCCAGACCAAGAATGACACTGGCAAGGCAGTGTAGCTAGAGAACAAGTTGTCGTCTGCTTAAAATTCTCAATATTCACAACTACGTGGCTCACAAAAAAAGGAAAACATTATGCCCCAGCTAACACACATTCCTTCATTGTTGGTAGGTTGTGTTAACATTGCAGCAATGTTATAAGAATGTTAGACATTAGCTAGGATTATGCCAGGTGTGCAAGACTCATCTGCATAATTCCCGCTGTCTGTGTAGTTTCAGCAGCAGTTTATATTCCAGAAGTGTTTTTCCTTTGTTGTACATCAGAGGCTGTTGGGTTTTTATGACATGTGGAATTAGAAGCACTGTGTCATTCTGTGAGACCTTGAAAGCTGTCCTCAGCCTGAACTGCAGAATGTGTGTCACTGGGGAGACCTGAGTGCTTTCTGCTTCTGTAAAGCAGTCCAGTTTAGTCTGAAAGTACATCAGTCATGCCTGCCACGTTTTCATTACTGAAGTAGAGAAAAATGTTTGTGGTTCATCAGAACTTAAATGAACCATGTGTGAAAAATTTGAAATGCTGAGAATATCTGCTCAGTAACAGAAAAAAGCCTCAATGAACTGAACTCAAAAATACCCTCTTTCAAAAAGAGGGAAACTGTGACTGTGAAATGTTGTTCAGATGAAGTGAAACTTTCTGATGATTTTTATTCACTAAATTGATACTATTAGTGCTTGTTTTCCCTCAGGTCATGTCTGTCTCTTTAATAGTGAGTATAGCTGCAGCATTTGACATTCATTCCTGGATAAAATTGTACAATACATTACGCACATTTGGGAAGTAAGTGCTGACCATGAAATCCATTCTTGGAGCTGTTTAACATTGAATGGCTAAGTTGTTTTGCATGTGTTGTTGTGGCAAATGGTATTTCTGCTCATGAAAATTCATAGTGCTGTGGACCATCACATTCCAATTCACTGTCTAAATGCAAGGTCCCACAGAGGAACAAGAATATATCAAAATTTAGGAGGGGAGATTTTTGCCATCCTGTCATTTTATCAGCAATTTTCAGGTTGTTTTGCCTGATTGGTTTCCAGCCCCAGAAGTTCTTCATCTGATGGACCATGAACTGCTCAACTTTCTGCAATTGTGTTCTGGAAAACATATTTAAAAATACCAGAGTTCTTACAGGACTGATCATGTGGCATATAAAAGCTCTGGAACATACTGCATGGAGTCTGTGACCCCAGGGAGAGGTCAAAGTTCGTAAAGATAATCCAGGAACGCAGAGTTTTCCTTGCTGCGGCGCCTCTGGGTGTTTTCTGCCCCAATATCCTGATCCAGGATCAGTTAATGAGACCCTAACCCAAGTATCAGCAATTACCTGGAAAAAGATAAAACTGTTCCAGAGTCAGAAGCAGCGGGATTGGTGCATGGTGAGGAGTTCAACAGACAGCATGACTCCGTTTAGACTGAAAATAACCTCTGTTAACACTTGACCTTCACAGCATAACTTGGTTGCCCCTGTGGCAGAAGATACATGCAAACATGTAAAACAAACAAGCCGAACATGCCAAAAGCCAAAGGTCATCTGTATGTGCCACTAGCTACAGCCATGCGTCAGCAGTAAAAGCTTACGACTGCTTTGTCCAAGCAACATCAGTTACATATCACTCACAGTATGAAATGGGAAAAGACAAGCACTGCACATGAAATAAGGCAAAACTATCAAATCAGCATTCACGTCAGGGAATGTACCTGAACTTTATTAGTTAGGCTAGGTAGACATACCTATCATGGACTTTTGTTGAGAAAAAGACACTGCCTGATGTCTCCAAGCTAGAGTACGCCTTGGATATGTATCCCAAGAGATGATGTGGAGGAGGGCGTGGGAGGGGCTCCTTTTTCTGTGGTGCTGGTCAGCATCTTGCGTGGACCTGAAGGTCAGGCATGTTGCAGTGGCCGCCCACAGCCCTGCCTGTCAGATCCCATTGCGCAGAGATGGGGGGGTTCAGGGGGTTGGGGGGGACTCCAGGCTCAGCGGGATGCTCGGGGGTGGAGAGCTGACCCTGTATGGTTGTGTCCCCTTTGATCAGATCAAACCGCTGTGCGTCTGCTCCAGAGCTGATGCTCGGGTTTCAGACCCCTCTGAAATCAGGTTCACTGAGCATCGTGGTTGGTTTTACACTGGCTGGCAAATGACAGAAGACATGTAGACTTTACCACAAGTGACAGGGCAGTATGAGGCAGCCTGCGAAAATACACTGCACAAATATTGCTGTTTCAGTTGCGTGCAGCTTGCTACTTGCAGTGGAAGAGCAGCTCTCAAAGATTAAAGAGCTTCTATATATTTAGTGCAGTGGCCAGACCACCCATTGTGGCGGTATGGAGGTATGTCCTGGGAGGAGGGGTGTAATCACAACACACTGTCTGCAAGCAAACCAATTGCACTCACTCACGTGAACTGTGGATGGCCTCAGCCTCACTCCATCACACTGTATGCTGGGCTAAAGTAAATTAAATTCCCCCCAATCATCACAGCAATTGAGAGAAGGAAATGAGGCCCGAAAACCTCCAATATGAGGCCTGACCAGTTCATTTCCTCACAGATCGCGTAACGATGCAGTATGCTAACGATGCTGCCAGGCGGAACGGGGCCGGGAGAGTTTGCTTCGTGGGCTGTGTCCCGGCGCTCTGCGAAGACAGACGCGAGGTTTGAGAGCAGGAACAGCGTCGGTTGTTATCAGAGGAAGCGCCTTCCCCTGACTGATAATTCATGCAGCGCTGTGGAGCGCGACCGTCGTGCTCAGCATATGACGTGTTACTGGACGGTCGCGGAAACGCGATTGCTTGTCACACCGCCTCGGTCGTCGAGGAAAAGTGTCTTATCACCATGGAAATAACATCATAGCATTTCACAGGAGGTTCAGCACACTTTCCCATGCAAAACACTTTTTTTTTAGAACTCATAGATGTCATTTCTCAGAATCAGTGTCAAATTGATACTGATAAGTTGATGTGTTATATAATGGCTTCTGAAACTGCCTCCTCTGTATGTATTCTGGATTTAACCAAAATAACTATTCAACAAATAATGTGAGCCTGCAACTGATCTGTAAACTGTAGTAGCCATAAAGTGATATGCTTTATACAGCTACAATCCACAGAAGAAGACATGCGTGCCATGACAAATGGCTATCCAATATTTTTCCGGGATTATCATATTAATCAGATCAGACGACTAATGCACTAATTTGCATAATGCCCTCTATCGCATTTAATGTTCATTGGAAAGCTGATTACAGAGTAAACTTTGTTTTACTGATTGGCAGACAGGTGGAATCTCCTTGTTTAAAGTGAGGGCACCTGCCGCAGCCTCAGAATTATTAGGAGATCAGAGACAAAACCAATAGCTGTGAGCCAAACTTAACCTTCACAGAATCGCTTAACCATCTGTTTTCAATTATCTTAAACGATTAAGTGATTGGCTGGAATGAAAGCAGGCAGACTGGGAGGCCCCAGGCCTCAATTTGGGAAACCTCTTAAGTAAACTACTCTGTTTCTCCTGCTCACGCTAATAATTCTTATGAGAATAATAAACTTTCATGGTGTGGGGGCATTTCCTCCCAGACCTGATCTAACACAGAGATGTGGCAGTGAACTGCTGGCTGAAATGGATTTAAGTGTGAGAATGGAAGCTGGAGTGAGAACCAGTGTGTGCAGAAGCTTCACATACCTCATTAACAGGTGTAGTTCCCCCTCATTGTTTAATAAATAATGTTAACAAAGCAACATGTTGAATTGAGATTAGTATGGACATCTCCTATGTGATTGATTACATGCAATACACTCATAGATAAGTTGGGTGCAAAATGAATACTCACTTCTGAAATCATTTGATCACCACTTGTTTAAAATGGTAACGCTCAACCTGCAGTCCGTTAAGATTTACAGAAAAATCAACATCATGGCAATAGGGAAAAAAATTGCAAATGCTGACAGATAACCTTTGTATGTAGTTAGTTAATCATGTTCTCTAACATTAGTGTTTCCTAGATCATTTTTTGGTTTTATAACATTGCAGTAAGATATGAAAAAAGTCTGCAGATGTCTGTATCCTTAGTTATACTAGGGGCAAGACTAGAGGGGCGGCGGCTTTCAGAGACCTCAGAAGACCTCTGTAGCGGAGAAGCCTCTCCTTATCTCTGTAAAAACACATTTTGGTACATTGCCTGGAGTTGAGAGGAACCAGCACATGTGCAGAGCAAGAGAAAAGAAAACCTTTTTCCATATTAATGGAAAAGAATATTCAAGAATAAGAGATTCATTAGGACATGTCATGCATATTTAATCACGTCATTTTAGCAGGGCAGACAGACGCTTTGTGGGTTCCACTTTTAACATTTGTCTTCTGCTTCGCTCCTCAAACATTTCTCCTGTCTGGTTAACATCTGTCTGGTCCACAGAGTGACATGGCTGGACCGATTCCCCGAAGACAGCTTAACATCTGCTCACAGGTACTGCCTCACCACGCAGATCCACCAACAGAAGGTGAAATCGGAGAATAAGATTGAAAGCGATCAGGGGCTTTCAGAGAATCTTGTTTGCATGGATCACTGTTTTGACACAGGCCACAAGTGTAAACAGGAGAACGTGATCTGTATAGTCAAAACCAAAATGTGGATCGCATTTCCGCTTAGCTTTCTCTGAACGCATTCATGTGCATGTTGCTCATAACATTGGCTTGTTTTTCTGTTTTCTGTGTGCATAAATCATGCTCACACACAGTACTCTGTATGCATGTGTGATTGAGCAACACAGAAAGATTGGCATAAGATTGTTTAGAGGTCTGTGATAGTGACTCAGGTCCCAGGTTCTGGCTTTAAAATAGGCCTCAGTGCTGTTCACATGCAAAGCGGTGAATCTGGCTAAACTGTTTGTTTTGAAGCGGACCCCCACCCCCTCCCCCAACAGTTTTAACACAGCTGGTAGGGTCAGCCTCAAACACTCTCATCGTACAAACTGAAACCCGTTTAACTGGCTGTTCTGTTCATAGGCTCTGACACAGTCTGGCTACCCAGCATCAAAAGCAAACACTGTCTGCAGCTTCTGAGCCCGACTCATAATACATGAAGTTATGCGCCTCTGCCTTTCCTGAAACAAGCGGAAATTGATTCATCATCACACGGTCTGTTTTTTTTAAAAGCAGTTGCCACAGTGACGCTTGATGAGTATGATAACCTGAAAGCAAACAGGTATTTATGTGTGGACCTGCACACTTAGCAGCAGCACTATCTAACTGCACACTGAAAAAAATATCATTGACTCAACGCCCGCACATCAGACGTACTGACTGTCAGCTCAGATTTTATCATCACAATTTCATAATTGATTTTGTAATATGTGCGTACTGTGCCATGATGATAAGGCCAGTGTGAGTTTGAGATGTAGCCTCGGAAAGCAAGCTTGCATGAATCTGGATCCAGCAGTGCTGTGAAGGACGTTCCAAAAACAGCACAAAAAAAAATCTGTGGGGATTCTTATCATGTTTTCATTGATTTGTGGGATAATTACCTCACCACGGAGGTGGGCAGGGTAGTTTCCCCCGAAATAAAAACTAGGCCCTAGTCCACTGCTTCGGTTTGTGTCAGCTGGCTACTAGGAAACGTACTGGACTTGCACAGAATAGCCAGTCAGTGTCATGCTGGTTTGCTTTCTGTGCTTCCACAGTGTGTAAAATATGCTGCACATTGCTGAAACAGAAACTGAGAGCTGTATTTGGAAAACAAAGGAAAGCTTTAACTGACTGCAGTACGTGGCTGGGAGAGGAACGATACAGGAAAGTCAAATGTAGTCGCAGTTTGTTCCTGTTTTTATTTGTGCAGGCTGGTTAACTGGTTCTGTTAAAAGAGAGAGGATTGTTTACTGTCAAATCTTCAGCTGTATCAGAACTGTTCTGCCTTTTGTGTCTGGAAGACCAGCGTCTTTAGTGTGACCAGTTTACTAAGTAGGCTACTTTTTGGATGTCCATCAGTTTCGGCCCCTCTGGGCAGGCTGAACAGCTTGGCTTTAATGAGAGGGAAATTTCGCCATAAATGGTTCAGAAGGTCGGAGAAAGACTCTGTATAAAGACCAGAGCAGCTTGGAGCAGTTCTATTCAGACTGTGAGGGGATCCTCCGAATAAATCCGCTAATTCATGCAGTAAATATGAGCTCAGGGCGCATTTCTTTCTGCTTGTTTCTGAGGCATTGTGGGAAGGATGCCTGTTTTTCTTTCCCCTCCCCAGTAAACAAACTCAGCTGCTGATGTCACAGCAGGGGAATGCTGAGGAATTTTGACTATGGTGAGGGTGTGGTCTCGAAACCACAAACACGAGTCACACACAGGTCATATTGGGCAAAGGTGCCAAACCGCGGAGAGAAAAATAAAAACAGAAGTTCTCAAACGGCTTGAGCCCCCAGTTTTTTCCTGATTTGTCTTTGACTCTCACTCATTTGGACATTTTAAGATTTTACCTTCTTTGTATTGGTGGTAACCCCCTGTCTCTCAGTTGTCACCAGGGGCAAATTCCCCAGTTTAAGGGACAGGACAGTGGCGTCATCCATGGTGACGTTGACTTGCAAAGCAATAGCAAAAGCAGTCAGGAGATCAGTGGCTGTCTTCCATAGACAAGCCAGAGCAGGCCCGTGGCACAGCAGCGTCGGTAAGATGGGTCATCGTTTGGTGATGTCTGTCCTCCTCCGCTCTTGTGAAGTGAGGTGAAAAAGGTGAGGGGCCTTTACAGCCTCAGCGGAGAGGCTAACGAACATGCTGTTTTAACACAGGTGTTTAACGACGCATTGTGAATCTAAGAAGCAGTCTGCGCAAAGTGCCTTCACCGAATCTAATGAAATCTAATGACTGCTGCCGCTAGTGTGTCTTGAATGAGAATAAAAAAAAAAATATGTAAAGGCTTATATTTTTAGTCTGGCTGTAGCAAAGAAAAAAAAAAACTATTTCATTTAGAAATTGATTTTTTTGTGAATGTTGTGAATGATTGTGTAAGATGATGCTCACCTATTTAAGATGAACCTTAACCCTTTGTCAATTAAGTTTGACCTTAAATCAATGAGTATTGAATTATGCTAATGGTTATTGAGTTACTGAGAATCAGGCATTGCCGGTTACTCCGCATGGGGAACAGCGCAGTGCTTTGGGAAAGAGTAATTGGATTTGCTGGCTGATGGGGCTTGTGTCCTCAGAGTAAAACCTCCTTTGCATGAGATTTAAGCATTGCATTTCCTGTTCCTAATCAGTGCAAGCAGATCCCCATGAGGACAGTTCAGTATGGTCAATCAGAGCGTAGCCTTCACTACAGGGGTGCAGCAACGGTCACCCCAAAGTGCGATAAGTGCTCACCCATCGGGGCAAGTACAGAAAGGCTTGGCGCTAAGAGGTAGCAAGATATTAGAATAATGATATAGAGTTGACTGCATTGACAGTAATGATTTCTTGTGTTGAAGTGTCGGGTGCCCATATTGGACTTGGTGGAATCGAATCTCTTACAGTCCCACACAGCAATTCTCAATACAAGTAGCAAAGACGTGTCCGGTCTTGCCATTGGAAAAGCAGGATAGTAGACCGTTGAAACTGTTTGAGTAATTTGATACCCATGCTTGAGACCACACCGTATGTCCATGGACACAGAGGAGTTGGCACACTCACGCAAATGCACACTCATGATGCGCTGGTCAGGACACACAGGGCTGGTTGTGTAGCAGAGCCTGACAGAGTGAGACCAGGGCAGCTGCAGGTTTTTGGTGGTCAGAGGAGTGCACTCAGAGACCCATAAGAGTACCAGCACAGCTGACGAGAGGGAACACAGCCCACCCTCTCTCTGTATGATTTTTTAACATTATATTTCCTTTTTGTCTTTCCATCCCCAGCCCCCCCCCCTCCCCCACCAGTTATTGTAGGAAGGAATATGTGTAGGTGTGTGCTTGTGTGAGAGGGAGAGTGTGGGTGGGGGTTGGTTTGGTTGGGGGGCGGGGGGAGGGGGGGTGTCTCTGAAATCCCTCCTCTTATTTTGGAGCACAGGGAGGGGCACGCTTGGCAAGGCAGAAAGCCGAGAGGCTGAAAGCCCGATCCATCGGCGAGGCTGGCGCTGTTTACGTGCGGCAAACATGGCAGAATGTGCAGGAGAGGCTACATGCTGGAGAAACAGGCCAGCCTGCGTGGGCAGCGTGTCCGAGGGGCACTCGGTGTGAGAAAACACCCAGGTGATGATCCCTCCGCTCCTGAAGGAGATCCGCTTGCCCGCTTGCAGGGGTGCGGTGGGGTGTGGGGGTTGTTGCGGGGGTGGTGGGGGGTGCTCTTTCCAATCAATGCCTGTGGTTCTCCCTCCAGAGAGGCCGCATTTGCTGCCAGCAATGCTTTCTCTAAAGCATCTCGCTCACATGTGCTTCTCCCTCCAGGCAACTGCTCCGCGGGATAGCCACTATAGCTGCAGAGCCTGCGGAGTCTAAATGCCAGCTTAATGAAGAATGGGTCCTTTCTTTTGTGCTGTGAATGTTAAGCACTCATGTTTGGTATTTTATTGCATACCCCGTGCGTTGCACTGGCTGCTAAAAAGAGAGCGGCTGTCCCTGTTACTCGATGGCAGACTTCAGTCTCACTCACATGGTGACTCATATATATGTAACATTTTTTTCCTCACATGTGTTTGGAAGTTTGTCACCATCACCTTCTGCAAGCTGTCAGGGAATCATTTTTTAGTTCCCATCTAGTCTCACTTATTTTTTTTTTTTTGTTAGTCTGTCTGAAAGTAGAGTACTGTACAGTGCACCGTAACAATTTCATAAAGCTGATTGATTGAATAGCTGCACCTGTAGCTGCTTTTCCTACTGCCAAATAAAATAATTGCATTTATTTTATATCCTCTCATTCTTTAGCAAACTGTGTGACCTGCAGCAAAATGAGTCTGCGTGGTTCTAAAGACATAGCTCAAAAAGCTGTATAATGGCTGTCAGTATTACTCATTTTGTCTGTTTCGTCTTGTTTTGTCTGAAAGCGATTTGGCCCGTTCCAGCTCCAGTGTTCACTCTGTGAAGATGCCGCTTTGTGCACTGAGTAGCGTCAGAAACCGCTAGCCGTTGTCCTGCAATAGAGGCTATCTAGAACGGGCACGGCTCCCTGTGAGAGTTTAGTGGTGTTTGTCCTCCGCGGCCGGGCTCGTGTGACACCCTTTTCAGCCTGTTGTTTTTGCGCCTGGTTCTCACCATCTCAGGCAGCTGCAGGCCTCATCTGAGAGGACCCCCCTCGCTCTCTGCGTTCGGCTGCACCCCCGGCCTGCGCTCCTCCGTTTCAGCGGGGTGTTGGAGGATTTGCACACCGTGCCCCGTGTATGCCCCCCCCCCCCCCCCCCCCGCGAGCGGCACTGCCACTGACCCGGGGACACGGGGACGGCACACGGCCTCTGCTCCACGCACAGCTTTCTAAGAATCCGGGAGTAGGGGATTTCTGAGAAGGTGCGGAGGGACACGGCGGCCGCAGCTGCTATTTTAGAGCTGGCACTGACCGCAGCCTTCCTGCTCGCACATAAATTAGGCAGCCAGGGGCCGGTCAGACGACACTCGGCTCTGCGCTCAGATTCCAGCTCTGAACGGGGCGGACAGGGAGAGATCGGTGTCCGTCGGCAGCAGCTTCTCCTGCACGTGCTTAGGGGCCGTGGAAAGCGGCGAGAGACGGTCACTTTAAACCGTTTCTCAGCTGCTGCTGCTGCTGCCCTGACAGCAGCACATGGCACAGCGGCCCTGATTTCTGTTAATCACAGCAGGTCTGATGATAATTACAGGGTGTCCGTATAAACTGCAACCTGTGTGTGTGTGTTTGTTGGTGCACGTGTGTGTTTTTTTTGGTGCATGTGCGTGCGTGTGTGTGTGTGTTGGTGCACGTGTGTGTTTTTTTTGGTGCACATGTGTGTGTGTGTGTGTGTGTGTGTGTGTGTGTGTGTGTGTGTGTGTGTGTGTGTGCGCGTGTGTGTGTCACACTCTGTTTGACACACTCATGAAGGGCAGTTCCACCCTGCTCCTACAGTCTCGTCTGGCTTCCATTCCTTGTAAGTGCTCTGCCGCCTGATTCAGGTTAGCATTGTCCCCATGGAACCAGTGCTGCTTCCTTCCCCACTGCCATGATTGTCAGTGCTTTAAAGAGAGCGGTGTGAGTGACTGTTCCAGCGTGAGCGAACAGGGAGATGGCGCATGCACGCAGTGAGCCCCGTATCAGTGCTTTCTGTTGGGCGCAGGCAGCTGACCGTGCTGAGTGAACCCCACAGCTGTGCGCGGGGATGTTCTGTGATCCTCACAGCGGTCGTTCGCGGTGGGCGACGCATGCGTGCCATTTGTAAATGCTTATCTGACCTTGCAGAGCCGAGCTGTCAGCCTCGCCCCAGATGGCCGCTGGCGCACAGTCAAGATCACAGGTTACTGCGTCGTGGCTGATGTCGTCAGGAACAGGGGCAGAGAGAGAGCCAGACAACAGCTCTGGGGGTTTGGGGGGGGGGTGTAGGAGGGGTGTCTTGACGCCATGCTCTGGGTGCATCCAGGGGGCTGAAACGGATGATTTTGTGTTGTACGTGACCAGGCGACCCTGGAACCCCAACAGATAGCCTCAACAGAAATGCGAAACGGGGAGAAAAAAAAAACAAAAACCAAATACTGTCAAGGTCGTGTTCTGCGCTCTGACGCTAGTGTGTTCTGAATTCTGATGCAGGAGCGACTCGTTCAGGTACGCGGCATTAAAGGATTAAAGCTCCACTTTGGTGCTGGCGCCCATACAGAACAGGCCGGGCGAACAGAGGTTCGCCCGACGTACGGTGGAACAGAGGTCACCCAGATAAAGCACCTCCTCCCGGCGACTGACGGGCGTATCTCAAATTAAGAAAGACGAGCTTCGGGTTCTCACCTCCCCCCCTATCTGAAATTAAACATGGAAGATCACACATTTCTCCCTCCGAGGCGTTAAAGAGCAACCAACACGCACCAGCCGTGGAGGGTGTAGGGTGACAGACACTCTGACTGACAGGAGGAAGTGGAAAGGCGGGGTGTCCTCACAGACAGCAGTGTGGGTGAACTTAGCGCGAGCAGTAGGGCCTTGTATGTGACTTCATCCTCGCTGTTCTACCACAGATGGGTACGTGATGAATTAATAATGGCATAATAGTAAGGCTAAATCCAGTGTAAAGAGCGGTCACTGCGGCCGAGGGATCCCATTACAAAATGGCAGAGTTTCTGGAGCCTCGGCATCTGCTGTAAGGAATGCCACCCTTGTTGGAATTGCACGGTTGGCCCGATCAAGCGGAGGTCAAATTACCCCATCACAAAGGGCATGCTTGTGTGTCCAGCATCTCGAGAGCACTGCCGCGCGGTTACGCGCAGAGGTGCCTGCGCTGTGTCTCGCTATTTCGGAGTACACGTCCGTGATCGGGGTGGGACTTTGAGATGGATCGCGCTGGACGGCCTTTTGATACGGCGGGGGGTAAAGCGACACCGGGGGGGCGCTCTATCTTTCACGGGATCCACTCGTCTCGGGGGGGGGCATTAATTTGAACGACTCATCCGAGCGCTGACAAGATAATTAGCTCACCTTATTAATCTAGCGGCTGGCGAGCGGAGCAGCCCGCATCCCATATTAGGAGAGCAGGAGACGGGAGATGAGGGGGTTGGGGGGCGAGCAGCAGGAAGTGCTAAGTCAGTCGAGTGGAGATGGGGGGGGCTATTTTTAGCCCGCGGGATCATGGGAAGTGCAGCTTTAATTGGGATGGAGGATGGGGGGGAAGGAGAAGAGGCCTTCTGAGCTAGTGGAGAGCCCATGCTGAGTGCTGCCCTCCTCTACGCCCCTCTCCCAGAACGAGGCCCTCGCTGCACTCACAGCTGAGAGAATCCGTGTTTGGGTGAGCGTCAGCGCAGAACTAGCACAGAAATTTTGTATCAGCTTTCCTCACTCGAACTTGAGCTGTATTACACTGGATTTTTGCCATTGCATAACTTTACATTTAGATCCGTTGTGGTGAATATTTTTTTGCTTCCTTAGGCTACGTTTTTCCCCTTTCTTATTCTGCAGTTATTTGCATGCATTTGCAATATCCTGTTGAGAATGGATTTGGGTTTTAGTGGGCAGCTTCTCGTGATTTTCGCTTGGTACAGCAGAAAGGGAAAACCTACAGTGAGAGAGTGCTTGAGCTTTTGCCCGTCCTATATCTCAGTGGAAAATCTGCCATCACCAGAGCGTGCTTCCTTGCCCTGGTCCAGGTGTAGGACAGCATTGTCACCTCTCTACCCCACATTCACCACGTAAGCCTGCCTGCTGAAGCCACCCACTGATCCAGGATGAGCTCATCCAGACCTAATCCTGACACCAACCATTATTTGTTACAATGTAACTAATCCAGAATCAGCACTTGTTGGCAGACTTTCTCTTACCTGCCGACCTAAATTAGTCATATTCTTGTCTGTCTCGTTACTTCTGTAGGTGTTTAAAGAAGCATTGTGTTGAAGATTCTCTGGGCTAACCCAGAGCATTGTCATTTTAAGCATTGACTGCAGTGTCATTTTGACCAACTAAACCCAGCTGATCCAATTAGGTGATGCATAAAGACACAGCAGCTCTGAAGGACAGCGTTACAACTCCCATTGTGCACATGTGGTTCTTTTTGCAATTTCTCCAGTAATTATTGAACACCTTTTTCAAACCCGTGCCCTCCGTGCCACACTGCTGCCCTGTTTTCAGAGCCTCGCGGCGCATGGCTGAGCAGCTGGCCGTGGCTGAACCTGGGGAAATTCAACCCCCCCCCAACAGAGGGAGATTACATTACCTGTTATCATCACAGCGCCATACACAGACAGCGCCGCTGCACCGCAACACAAAGGGACCGTTTGAAACGCGCGGGCCTTAAACCGAACGCCGCCGAGCACCAGAGAGAGGAACAAACCTCAGCCGCAGAAAGCCCGGCATCACTTTCCCCCCCTCGGCTTTTGTCTCTAATTTGTGCCTGAGGGGAACCGCCGCATGTCCCGCGCATCAGACATAATGCCCCAATTAGGCGGGCAAAGGCCGCACTAATGAGAGCAGCGCTATGGCCAGCGTCGGCGGGCCTGTCAGACGGGCGGGAGACGGGGACAGGCGTGTCTGCTGAACAGAGGCTGCCAGGACTCAGCTTCCTTAACTCACCGCTGCCCCGTGTGTAAGAGGCCCCCGGTGCACACGCCCACAAAAGGGGGGGGTTGGGGGGGGGGGGACCTCCAGCACAGTAGAGCATAAGTGTGTCCGGTCAGGTTGAATGAGCAACAGTGTCAGACCAGGCTAACAACACTCCCAGACCAGTGAGTGTGAGCATAACGCTATTCAAGCCCTACCACAAGTTAACTTGTGCAGCCTGACTTGACAAAAACAGATGTAAAAAGCTACAAGCTACTGTGGCCAAGCACAAGATAACGCGAGTTATTAGCTTCAAATAATGCTGTTAACCCTAATTGGCTATCGAGAGTGAAAGTAACCTGACCCAGAAGAACACGGGACGCTCCTTCCACAACTGATGGAATACAGTGCTCAGGGGCAGCGGGCGCCCACAGTGGTGTGTGCAGAGGGGGAGGGGTGTGATTCGGCTGAAAATTATCTCAACAGGACGGTGCCCAGGGAAGGAGGGCTGAACATATTGCCGACTGTGTCCGAGTTAGCCGCTCGGTGGTCGCTAACCCCTTTCCATTAGTGTTATTTGTACTGACACACCATGCATACATCTGCATCAGATCCCCCACCTCAGACATCCAGCAGGCCGAGGTTTTTTTTTCCCCATAATGCAGTGCACCGCTGTTACCCCAGGGGCTGGCACTGGGGAGGGCTCGTGATTTTTTTTGCTCTCATTTGTTCTGTGGTGAATATGTAAGTGCCTGAATGGGTGTTTCTTCTGAATACATTATTGATTTCCCCATGAGCTGCAGTGCTGAACAGCTTGCCTTTACTCAGATTTGTTTTAAAATACTCTGGCATTAAAGGTGTTTTCAATAGATCACTGGTACTCTGGAAGTTCAGTCAGGTTTGAATATAACTCATGAATCAGTGTATGTATAAGGTATAATTTGGAATTGAGAAAATACTATTTTTCTTTATGCACTGCAAGCATTGTAGTACCTTGTGATTTTATTCCTCTGCTAGCCCTATAGTGATAAAGTGTTAGCAATTCTAAGATGACAGAAGTTGTAGTTTGCTTGCTTTGTATTTTACAGGGGAAAATGCAAGATTATAGAGCTCACTAAAAAGTTGTATCATCTTTCTGGTAACATGATGACCAGGGCAGCTCTAGAGGGAATTGGAGATGAGGCCATAGATTTGATGATAGTGGGGTGGATATTGATTACAGGGCCTCTCAACAGCTTTTACTGATAACCAATACTCCTCTTGCAGATATGAAAACCCGGTTGACGCGACGATCAAACCCGCTCAGTCATTTCACTCAATATCCTGTGAAATACAAAAGGAAGGCTTGCATTATGCAATACTGGCTCCCACTCACTGCAGGTAACATAAGCTACGATAACATTTTGCATGACTGCGGTGTGTGTGTGTGTTTGCAGAGTGCCTTTGTCAGAGGTTCTGTTCCCAAAAGCATGTCATTGAGCGACGGTTTTCTCTCAGAACACACATGGTTTTGTCAGAAAAGAGCGGTTTGACATGAGTGTGTGGCAGTGTAGCACAGGGGTAAGGAGCAGGACTCGTAACCAAAAGGTTGCCAGTTTGATTCCTCACTGGGGCACTGCTGCTGTACCCTTGGGCAAGGTGCTAAACCTACAATTGCCTCAGTAAATATCCAGCTCTATAAATGGATAAAATTGTAGCCTACTGTAAGTGTATTTCCAGTTCGAGGGAGGTGGTAGCAGCCTCAGGGCCAGGAGACTGCAATCTACGAGGGGGGGTTACAAAAAGTAATGTCTTAAAAAAAACATAAACACTATGTAGACATTGGCATATAAGGAGACAACTGAGGGTGCACTGAGGTCCATCTGGGGGTGTAGTGCTGTAGTGTGTAGTGCTGGGCCTGGGTGGTGGTAATCGCTAATGCTAATGTGATGCCTTCTGACATCCCATTTAAAATGTACTCAGTGAGCGAGCATGCGTTATGGAACACCTCTGCCCCTTGCCACCGTCCCAGCACGCACGCAGACCTTCACCCGCCCCATGGGCATTCCTCAGAGAGCGGGAAACAGCCCCGCCGTCAGCCATTTTTATCTCCTGCTCCGCAACCCTCCTTGTAAAAATTCTCCATCTGTCATCGGATGTCAAAAGCCGCTGCTCTCTCTATTAGAATACACAACGGCGGCCAGAGCGGCCGAAATGTGGAGGGTCGCGGGGGTTTTTGTGGGCAGCCCGGCGCGTGGCATTTATAAAAACAGGCCGAGAGAGAGAGAGCGAGAGGGAGAGAGGCCTACCGCTGCAAGGACATGCGGTCAGACCGAACGGGCTTTGGGTGCCTCACCTGCACAGTTCACCTTGTCGGGACAGAACTCGGCCAGAGCAAACGCTCACCCCCCCACACCCCCACCCCCGCCGTGACAGTGGCAGCTGGCCCACAGCGGTCGCCATGGCGATGGTGTTTTGAAAATCAAATGAGCGTTTTACCTGCACACATCCCCCCCCCCCCCCCCCTACACCCCCACCCTCGTAAAGACAGGCCTGTGAATATTGCCTGGTATTTTTAGCCTCTCTCATCAGCCACTATTGTTTGATGCTCATGAGGCGGGCAGTGTTGTTTTTTTTTTTGTGGACGAGTTCCGGATTCTGATTTATTGCAAAGGATAAATGTTCCACTGTGTGCATCAGAACAAACCTGTAAATCAGTTTTATCCTTCCAGAATTCCCATCAGATTCTTAGGCCCAGTGTCAGACGTCTGTTCCAATATAACACACGCAGTCAGCCCCACGGCCATTTGATTGAAACTCAGTTCCCTCTCTTAGTGACTGATGTATGGTAGTGTACTTGGCTTCCTCTGTCTAGTCAGGTTGCACAAGTTAGCTTGTGGTTGGGCTTGTATAGTGTTATGCTCACACTTACTGGTCTGGGAGTGTTGTTAGCCTGGTCTGACACTGCTGCTCGTTAAAACTAGAAGTTGCTCAGGATAAGAGCATCTGCTAAATGAATGTAATTTAATGTGATTTAATACCAATGTAAAAAAAAATGCTTGTTCATGCACTTTCTCGGTCAGTATGCTCCTGTTATGCGATAATCTCATTCCACAAGCACATACCCATAATCCTAGGTTAACAGGTTTGCAGCGCACCTTGGCGTGTGCGTGGTATTGTAACTATGAGGTAAAAGGTGAGCCGCCTTCCTCCCTCACCACTGCGGCGGAGTCCCTCCCAGCCTCCGGGCCCTGTGAGCGGCTCCCGGGGGTCGGCATTTCGACTCGCCGCGGTGGAAGTTGCGTCACGCCGGGACCGGGGTGTTTCTATTCTCCGGGACCCTGAGTGTGTTATCCACTTAACAGCCGTTGGCGTGGCCCCTGCCATCGTCTTGCGCTCAGCTGATTTTCGCCATGGCAACAGCAAAAGCTCCGGGTGGCAGCCAGCTGGAGGGCAGTCGGGCAAGTGAGTCGGGGGGGGGAGAGCAATAAACGGCCCCCCTGTGCTCTGTCAGCCCCACCGTCCCTGGGGCTGCAGGCTGAACGGCACAGGAAGAACAATCAGGTGAAGCGGAATACCACGGGATACTACTTATAATGGATAAAGTTGCTCCTTCTCATTAAGGCAATGATGATGATGATGATGACGACAATGATGATGATGCTGACTTTTATTTATTATCATTGTTATTGTTATTATTATCATTATTAAAATCATTATCATCTTTACTATTATTATTTTTATGCTGCCCTAATGCCAAATGTTGCTGCTGAGAGGCCTTGATGTGTGGGTCACTAAGCAACCAGAAACAAAGCTGGCTAACAGATGCCTTAGATCTTTAGTTCAGTTCCTGTTTTTTCCCCATGAGGCTGCAGTCCAGTGAGAAAAAGGGGAGCCTTGCTTTGATATTGGCTTACGAAACTCCGTACGGAACTCCTGCCCAGCCAACCTCAGCTGTGGTCACTGAGGAACCCCCACCCACCCACCCCACCCCACCCCACCCCCCAAAACACACACACACACACACACTCACACACACACACACACACACACACCCCGCTGCCATATATAACATGCAGCCCCCCCCCGCCCCCCAACCTGCCGTGCCACACATGCAATTAGGCATTCAGTGACACCTGTTTCATGCTGTTGTGTAACAGTGGAATGTGTCTGTCTTAATTCAGTCATTGTTTTCTCTTTTGTCATCCCCTGAATGTATCTGAGGAAGTCCGGGGCAGAGAGCGGTCGTTTTGCTCTGAAATGTGAGGAATGCTTTTGAATGATATCGGGCTTTCTCCCCTAGATTCTCAGCATACAGATATCCTCTAATAAGCATAGAGATGGCAGTGACTGTGAGTCGTCTGTCAGATTGTTCATCGTAGATTCTCAGACTGCCACTGCATCGGTAATACTCCCAGAGGATTGGCTGAGCTGTCTGTTGTTAGGGCTTGTTCGCGTTTTTGCCGGAATCGTCCCGAAGTCATCCAGAATTGTCCCACAGTGCCAACCGGTGAACCTGAGGGCTCATGGACCGCAAAACCAGTTTGCAGAAGCTAGCCAATGAGCACCGGCACAGCGGACCCAAACCCTCTGCGCTAATGCCCATTCTCTCTCTCTCAGATGGAGCAGCCGTCTATTCTGAGCAAACGCATGACTCTTAATGATGACTAAGAGAGACTGGAAACCCATTTGCTGGAGCACTCAGCCATTTTAACAGTGGCATTTTTTGTCCTTATTGAATTTGGGAGCAACTGAGATCGTTACCTGATGAAACATGAGACACCCTATAAATCTGAGGGCTTAGAAGAAGTCATATTGCATCAGAATAGTATGGTGGTGTTATTTTCATTGCATCTGCTTTAGAGTAACCTCCGTGTTTAAATTTAATATCTGCCATTGGCCCTATATAGGTTCTAACCTCCTGCTTTGGCAGTGCAGGCTCAGTTCATCTCCTTGCAGTGTAGCATAGTGATAAGGAGCAGGGATCGTAACCAAAAGGTTGGTTTGATTCCCCGTTGGGGCACTGCTGCTGTACCCTTAGGCAAGGTACTTAACCCAGAATTCCCTCAGTAAAGATCCAGCTGTATAAAAGGATAACATTGTAAAAACCTGTAATTGATGTAAGTCAGTCGGCTAAATGCCTATAATGTAATAAATGGATAGCATGTAAAAATCACAACCTATGTAAGCTGCTCTAGATAAGACCATCTGCTAAATGGCAATAATGTAATGTAATGTAAATGTTATGTCCTCAGTCACTTAGCACAGTGACATTTGGCCATTGTGGCCCTCCAGTTTCCTCGAGAGGTGAGAATGGAAGGATATGGGGGTGGTGGGTGAAGGGGAAGGTCATCCGTCCTGGATGTGGAAGTGGCTAGGCCTCTCTGGGTGGGGGAGATGGGGGACAGGGCTACACTAAGGAGGGCCCCAGTTCCCCAGAGCTATTCATCCGAGGCCATTCACACCCACTGCCAAACAGCAGAGAATAGGAGGAGCGCAGCCGTGCCCCCTTTATGACCGCCCGGCGTGTGTTTACACAGACAAGCGTGCCGGCACTTTGTTGGAAACTGGTACATGGTGAGGGGTGGGAAGGTCCCCCACCCCCTTAATAAGCGCGCTCTCTGCCCCTCTCTCTCTCTCTCTGTCTCTCTCTCTTCCATAATGGAGTTACATGCTGAAGCAGGGCAGGCCAGACAATGGCTCTGTGTCATCTGTACAGGCCAGGGGCCTAGCGGAAGGGGGGGTGGGGGGGTGACCGCGGCCAGTGGCTGTCAGCTATCAGCTGTGTGTCAGCTGTCCTGGGGCTGCTCTCCGAGTTCCTTTTGTCCCTTCTCTCCATCTCACTCTCTCTCTCTCTCTCTCTCTCTCTCTCTCTCATTTCCTCCCTCTTTCCGTCCAGCCTCATCCTGTCATTTTCTATTGTTCTCTCCTTGCTCTCTCTCTCTCTGCCCCACTTCTTCTGTACCCCGCTCTGTGTCCTATGCTTTCTCTGTCATTCTCTCCATCTCTACCAGCTCGCTTGTACCTTGTCTGGCCAACTATTGAAACTTGGTCACGCAGCACTTGTATTACTGTGACTCCTTGTATGGCTTTTGCTTGTGCTGTTCCCTGCCTCACTTGTAAGTCGCTTTGGATGAAAGCGTCTGCCAAATGAAAAAATGCAAATGTAAATTTCCTTCCTCTCTCCATCCCAGTTTTTCTCTCTTTTCCTTCTTCTTAGCCTTTCAGCCTGCCCCTCAGCACCTCCTGTTACATTAGTTGACCTGCCTCCCTTCAGACTCTGCAGTATCAGGGCAGTGCTCTCCTGGACAAGTCAGATGCCGGTTTTGGCAATGCTCTGCTTCTTGCTAATTCTGGTTTTACTACAAGTAATGACCTACTTCCCAGATAGGTAATACAAATTGATTGATTTGCTCGGGGTGACTTTTTACTGGAAGTCCTGGCTGACGGTACAAGATATCTTAAGTGTTAATGGCCCCATAAATGTTTACTGCCCAGTGGGGCCTACCACCCACCTCTGTGGGAGAATCAATCATTTTTGAGACTCTGATGTCACCCTCTCTGATACATTTATCCTCCTTCGAATGACTTAAGAACAGAAAAATACTAGGCTAACAGTCCTCATTTTTAAAATCCTCCCGCTCATCAGCGCTGTTTGTAATCAAACAGACCCATCTTCCGCTTCGTCAGATTTGCATGAAGTGGAAGCTCGTGTGCGTTTTTGTCTAGCGCTCCTCGTTTTTGTGACACGTCCCTTTGAGAGCGGGCAGATAGGCCCTCAGACTCACTCCTCGGGCTGCTGGCGCGTCCCCTCGGCCGTCCCTGCAGCCTCTCCGAAGGACCTCTCCAAAAGGCCTCCGTCCCCTTTTGACCATGTGCTGCCCTGGGCCCCGTAGAGCACCCAGGTGTCAGCGTTAATTCACAGCTTTGGAAATAGCCTCTTCTCCAGAGGGGGCTGGGAGCAGGGGCATCTATATAGGGGAGCTGAACTTTATGATATATTTGCGCATGGCACGCACCATGGAGCCCGGGCCTCGGGTTGCACGCCGCCGCGGAACGCCCAATTTAGGTCATTGGCAGTGTTTGAAATTTGAATTTCATGCCTCCATAAATCTGGCCCTGGGCAGCACTAGGGCCTGGTTATTAGTGCAGCTGCCCCGGCCCACTGTTTGTGTTCCCCGAACTGCGGTGCAGCAGAGTCGGCCGCTGTCACATAATGGGCAGCTGTCAGGCACACATGAAAGCCTTTCAGTGAACTGCCGGGTTGCCAGAAAAGTACCAACCCCCCCCATAGCCCCCCCCCAACCCCTTCCCCTTGAGGCCTACTGACAAACGTGCAGCTCATCAAACCTGTTCCACACAGGACCCATGGGTGTGTGTGTGTGTATGTATGGGGGTGACAGGATTAGGGTGTAAGCAAGTACAGTAGATTACATTCATTTAGGAGATGCTCTTATCCAGAGCAACGTCCAGCACAAGGGAACAGAAGTGTATCCATTCAAGCAACAGTGTCAGACCAGGCTAACAACACTCCCAGAGTGTAAGCATAACACTATTCTACCACAAGTTAACCTGTGCTAACCTGACTAAAAGTATGCTTTAATTTTTAAAGTGTGCTTCAGTTTTTCTGATGAAACCTTGCTGTCCCTTTCATTGTACCCAGACTACAAGAGAAATCTGGTTCTGATCCAATTGGCCCGATTCACACACCCATGCGTGACAGTGACAAATCACTTCAACTTACGAAGGAACCGGCCGGAAAGAGAGCACCCGCTGATTGGATTACCCGCCTTGGTCCTGTCAGGGCTAAAAAGGGCCTGAGAAATTGCACTGCTGAAACAGACTGAGATTGGCGGACTGTTTAACAGAGAGGCCTTGGATTGGCTAATAGTGTGACAGGGAAGCCTGGAATTGGCTGATTGTGGCACCAAGAGATAATGGCAGTGCGTCACAGCACTTTGTAAGAGCTTTGTCTAAATGCTGCGTTCGTCCTCATTTTGCTTGCCCCAGCAGTGACCGTGTACTGCCGTTTGGCAGTGACCTTCCCACCAGCCACATCCAGCGCTGGGCCTACAGTTAAGGTGGAGGCATAACTTGAAATTGATGTACTGGGCAGAATGTGTGCAAAAATTAATATACAGACTTATATCTTTTTTTTAGCTAATTTGTGATTAGACTAAAGCATGTCATAGGTTATAGTGAGGTCCAGTCTGTGAGGTGGGCAATACATAGGCCTTTTCTCTGTCCTCTTCCAGTGGGTTGGAGGTATTAATGTCATGACCTATAGGACGTGGCTTCACTGCGTGTCATACCGGGAGAAATCCAAACCCCCCCCCGACGAATCCATTACATGATTAGGTTCTGAGCTGTAAATCGCAGCGTTGTGACAGAATGCGACGCCACCGTAATGTCACAATATTGACGGCGGATGTGCCACTGGAGAAATGCTAAAGGTTAACGTCGTTTTTTTTTCAAAGCGACGGGTCACAGGCTATGGCTGGACCCCAGTGCTGTGCAGATAAATATGAATATCAAACCAGACTTGCAATGTCGTAATTACAGGGTCAATTTAAGGCAGATCTAAGTGACATGTGTTGCAGAGTGTGGACCCGGCAGGGGTGTTAAAAGAAGCAGTGTTAACTGTGGGGGTATTAGCTTGTCTGTATTATGAGGTAGGCTTCACTGAACTGCTCTCAATGGCAACAGGCAGATTGGAAGCAGGCTTTTGTCCCATTGCAGAAATGATTGCTGTTTGATCCCCTAATTCACTTGAACATGTGATACGCCTTTCAAGCTGACTGTGTGATATCGTGCATAGTGCTTCAGTAATTTTCTTGTGACCCTTGCCCCCCTTTTTCCGTTTGAATTCAAACCACGTGTAAATAATGTATTCTTTATTGCCATTACCCAGGGAACATTGTGAGATGATATTTGCATAAAACTCCCAGAGGATCTCTCTGCTAGGCACGGATTGGAAGAGAGAGTGAGTGGGCAGGGACCAAGGCTAAACCATCTCTAGGAGAACGATCAAATGAATTTCTGTCCTTTGATGGTGGGCCGTCTCCTTTATATGCGAGGGGAAAATGTACATATGGAAAATCAGCGGTGGTGCTCTGGCTGTCTCACAGGCCCTGTGTTCTCGCTGAATGTAAATGAAGAGTCCTGCCAGCTCAGCCACTTTCCGAAGATGTGCTTGGCAGCAGAGAGGAATGTAAACACCCTGCACCCGGTTCACTGTACCGGAGAGCGGTGGAGACACAGTTCCCACAGAGAGTCGTCAGGCGGGCAGTTGTCGGCCATGCGTGGCCACACGTCAGCCGCTGAAAGAACACCCCGGGGCGATATTGCGTTACCCCCTCGTTTAAGTGACGCTATCACGTTCCATCCCACCACCCGCCACGATGTGTCGACACGCCGAGAAGAAAGCAGCCGACCGCTGGCCTTTCGGGTTGCGTTTACCTGACGGACGCCTAACACGCTAATCCGACCCCTGATTAAAGGTGGCACCGGCGACAAAGCAGCCTTTCGGGCGGGGTGTCAGCCGCCAGCGCCGCGCCCGAGGACAGCCCCACAGCCTGGCGCCACACCGCCTCTCTCCTCAGGAGCGTTTCAGCTGTGTCATCGATCGGGGAGAGCCACGCGGCCGCGCTAATCTGATTATCCTAAGCGGCTGTTGAGCAACACTTTCCATGCTGAGATCCTCGCGGTGGGGCGTGGGAGCCTGCGATGCGTCAGTCCTCCTCGGATCGGCCGTAAAAAGCTGTCCGTCAGGTTGATTTGCGCGTCAGACATCCCCAGTGCGCAAGAGCGCTAATAATAGCCATGAGATTCGCGCTGTTCCCCGCGCTGTGTAACATTGCAAAAACAAAAACAGCAGGGCCTTGCGTTTTCGCTGTCTGCGGAATGATGCATTCATTGGCTTCCATGTGTTAGTTGCGTTAGTAACTGCATTGCACCTGGCAGAATTTCACCTGCAGACAGGTTCCCATTTTGTTTAATACCTACTCAGTTAAAGACATGCAGACACACAGCTTTGTCGTAAACTTTATTTGCATTGAAAAGATAAAGCTACATGATGGTGAAGCACTTGGTGAAAGACTTAGACCTGAAAGTGTGGGACCTTTGTATGTGAGTAGAAAATACATTGGCCTCAGCTGGAAGTGAGTTTACCCACCCCATTGCCATAAAGCGCTTTCAGACCCTCGAAAGAGACTGTAAGTCGTGGGCCATGTTCTCTCACAGACTGAAGACCCACGTCTTTAGACTGCATCTTGGCATATAATTTATATGCAAATGAGAACACATTGCCAGTATTCAAAAAAAAAAAAAACCTCACATCGCAAAATTTGTGCTCTCTTTGTGCTTGGTACTGTACGTCCTCACAGACATTTTCCCTTGATGCCGTTTTCAAATGTTGTCTTTTTTTTAAAAAAAGGAATTTCAACCAGCGCTTAGGTGCATTTTTTCAATAAGGTTAAACTATGAATCATTTTTCAGATACCATCCCTGGGTGCCTTAAGCTCCCTGACCCCAGGACCCTGGCTACCTGGATTATATAGACATCACGGCCGTCATGAAGGCGCATTTTAGTCTGCTCTATAAAGCACACTGAGTCATACCAGCAGTGGAACGAAGCACCTTTGCTTGACTGTCCAAACGATCAGTGGTGCTTCCGTCCGTCTGTATTTTTTGTCACAGCAGCCTCTATCTCAGAGAGAGCAAAGCTGTAAGCGGCACTCAGTCTGTAGATGTTGGGATGTGGTCATGGCGGCCAGGTGGCAGACCAAAGCCCGTCAGACCCACGTGCGGGAGATGGAGCCCCGCGCGCTCGGCTGATCTGGGACCTGTGGACCCCGCCGTAGCTGCAGCAGAGTGCATTAACCTGTGTCAGAGCGCTGCCGTTCCTGGTGATTAATGCCAGGGGATGGGATGTAAAGAGTTTAACACGACACCCCTCGTTCTATTAATGCTCGTATCTGATGGATTGTCTGTGCCCTGGCACCTCTTTACATAACACAGCGCACAGGAATGCGCTTATGCAATGCCTCAGAAGAGGCTCCACGTGGCTCCTTAAGCAGTAAACACGCCTGAGGTAAACTGCCAAATATCGCCGTCCCAGACCCTCCCGTTCTCCCGGGAGAGGGATCGGTTACATTATTTGATAACGCACCTGACATCGCCTCACACTGCCCCAGGGTGTTACACTGGAGCCGTGGCCACACTTCAGCACCTGATGCTGTAGCCTGTCACTCTGACCCCCGAGCCCCACCTCCCCCCCCCGCCCCCGCCCCCCCAGAGGGGTTTGGGATATGTACACGGTGCCCCAGCATCTGTCCCGTATCGCCTTACCGGCCCCATCACGGCGAATGATTTGTGGGGAGGGATCGCTTTTCCGTCTGCGATGTGGAAACCGCTTCAGCTCCGCGAGCCATCAGTCTTGTCATTCGGTGGCGCGCGAAGAAAGAGGAGGGGAAGGAGGAGGTGGAGGAGGCGGAGGGTTATTTGGAAATAAAAGGCAATAACTCTGGGGCCTAAGTGGGTGCTAATGAACAGAAGCTTCAGGAACATGTCACGGCCCTCGTGAAGCCCAGACGCCAGGCGACAGACGAGGGTATCGGTGTCCGCGTCCCGCACGCGATGCCTGGCGATTAATAACCCCCGAATTTCCCTGTAATGCTGACTGGTTTAAATAAGCGTAAACAGAAGCCCCTTTCCTCAGCGCCCGGACGCTAAGCACACAGCAGGTTTTCCTCATTTTTTTCCCCCCCCTAATGCTAAACTGGAACACGTGCCGTTCACAAAAGCAGCTGAGCGCGGGGGGAGGTCAGAGGGGGGGTGGCGGGGTGAGAAATTAAACAGCCCCAGTCATGCACTCTACGGTAACGCATGGGTCTGCTGGGAAAAGGAAGTGATGTCGCTGCCTGCAGGCAGCCGCGATCAGAGCGCTGGGATGAGAACGCAGCGAGCGCAGCGCCGTGAGCGCACCCACGGTTTAACCGGCTCTGACGTTGCAGCAGCAGGGGGTGGGGTCTCGTCCCTCGTACCCGCGAGCTCACCGGATTACACTGCGTAGTGTTCCCTTAGGCCTGAGCGTGTGCTGTCTGTGATATCTTTATTTATATGGCCCTTTTCAAGCACACAGCACAAAGCGCTTCAGGAAAACAGAGGGACTGTGGCAGCAGTGTAGCACAGTCATGAGGAGCAGGGCTTGTAAACGAAAGGTTGCCGGTTGAATTCGCTGGGGCGCTACTGTTGCACCCTTGGGCAAGCTACTTAAACTACAGTTGCCTCGGTTAATATCCTGCTGAATAAATGGGAAAAAATCCCTTTGGATAAGACCATCTAGCTAAATGACAATAATGTAACGCAAACAGTTAAAAGAAGAAATTAGGAACATAAAAAATACAAGAGTGTAGAATGACAGACAGATCCAAAATGATAAAAAGCAAGAAAACATTATAATGAAAATAGTAAAATAGAAAAAAAAGTATTAGTAAAATGGTAAAACCAAGAATACATGTAGATATTCGTAAAAGCAGTCCCATAATGGTCGGTTATGGATTCCTTGCTGTCATCCTGTGTCTTTCAGTTCTAACTGGTGTGGTGGGTATTAGTATGATATGGTGTGGTGACCAATACCAGCAGGATTGTGGGTAGTGATGTGAAGTGTCTAAGCAATTGAGGGCCAGTAGGCCATGATTTGCTACTTATAGATCTATAAATAACAGTGTTTATCTGGGAGCACAAATGGGAATATTGAAACACAGTACTTACAGGTCCGGCTGAATGTGGGTCCAGATGGCCAGTGAGAAACGAGCTTTGTCACAGGGCAGAAATGACTGTCGGTGATTCATCATGTGATGGGCATCTCGCGTCACTGTGCGAAGGCGTGCATCGTGCATCATCAAACCGCATCATCACGATACGGCTTTTGCATGAAGTTCGCAGAGGATCTCTGTGCCACGCACCGATTGGCAGGCATAACAGACGGCAGTGTGGCTCGCTGAACTCGTATTGATGCATGAATGTTATGAAACTCCTATGAAATTACACTGAGTGGCCGGGCAAAACTCAGACCCAAACTCTTGCCGGACGGCACACATCACGACAGGCCAATCGGCTGCGCCATAACTGTGTGACATCACATCCTCAGACAGACAGCATTTGGGTTTTCTATCAACAACACAGATATAATAAGTGCAGATTTCACAGGTAACACCTTTATTAATCCCAACAGTGTATGAACAGGCCCTGAAGGTGTGTTGTTTTTTGGGGGGGGGGGGGTGGGGGAAGGTCATGTGATCAGATTGGTCACGTGATTGGTAAGGGCTTTTGAAAAAGATGTTCAATGCTTGCAACAGAAGCTGAGAGCCCTGCACGTGAGCAGATCAGACAGGCTTATGCATGCAGATTAGCTCTGGGAAAGGTGCGCTGTCTCAGGTGCAAGCAGCTCTGCGCTGGCAGAGGGATCCTGCTGCAGGGACCTCTGATGCAGCGCTTCTCTGTGCAGGGATAAACCTCCAGCCAATCGTTTGCTCTTCTCTCATTCATCGTTAGCTCTCTCCAACGTCTCAAATTAATCCAGCCAAACTCTATTTTTCAGAGGTTGCCAGTGCAGGTGCCAGTTAACGGCGTTTTTTTCTACGTACTTCACATGTTTTAAAGATGTCAGTGAAAGCCAAGTACATTCACATTTACATTTATTCATTTGGCAGACACTTTTATCCACACGACTTTCAAGTGAGGCAGAGAAATGCACAAGTAAAAGCCATACATGGAGTCACAATATTAAAGTAATAACCTTCAACTGAAGTAATGCTGTGAATGGTAAACTGCGTTAGGATGGTGAGGGTTGGGATAAATAACTGTTCATTCAGTTGGTTAAGTCATTTCTAATGTTTTGTAAAAGTGTTATGGTTTAGTGTCAGTCAATCAGTTTTTTTTTATTCTAATAAATCTGTATTTTTTTCAACTAATCTGTAGAAGACGGTGCATAATTTGTGATAAACCCCACTTACTAGTGCACTTAAATGACCTTTGAGCAGGTTATGGAGTTTTTTCAGGACACCCATTAGTAATCTACAATCCCAGGCCTTGCATCACGACAACGAATCTCCGTCATGTCCCCAAGGCATACCCCCAGAACTCCCTGCTTCTGGAACTTTCTGCCTCCGAGTCACTGACCCAGGATCATCTCAAACAGCCCTAATCCCTCTACCAGCTTTTATGCAACCGATCCACAGCCATTTGCGTTTGAGCAGAATGTTTTTTCCCGCGTCTGTCCCAGCCTCAATTAAGAATGACGTCCGAACCCCTGCCCCCCCCCCAATGCCATCTTTTGTCACGGCTAGCAGGCTCAAGCTGCCGCTGTAGTGTGTTTTCCTTGTAATTCCGGAACCTTCACCGGGCCTTTCTTGCTCGAAGTTTGCACAGAACAAACATCTGCTTCTGCAGCTTCATTAAATGAGCCATTGGGCCTGCTCTTGTAAAGGTTTTAGTCTCCTTTCCAGCATTCATTAATATTATCAGTTATTTATGTGGCATGTTAAAAGCTCAGATATTATTATATAAATGTACTGTATAGATGCAAGTAATTGAATGTTTGGTATATCTTCTAAGTCAGTAATTATAGTCAGTTTCCACAATAAAAAATGTGCCTTTTAATGAAGAGGCAGCCAGAATGAATATGATTTTCTTTTTCTGTGCTGTGAGTGAAATTGCTGAATGAGCTTTAATTGAGCTTTGCCATTTATCTGGTACACTAGACACATTAGTGATCATTATTTGATCTTCTTTCTTCCTTAAAGTGTTCATTGTACTAAATATGCACCCCGGTAGTCTCAGACATGGGTATTGAATGTGGAAGGCTCTAACAGGGAGGCAAATAGCAAATCGGTTGGTAATTAAGCTATTGAAGGCAGTGTGTCTCCAACGACCTCACCCGGCAAATTCTGCACACTAAGACCTTTGCTGTCAATCCTTGACATGGCATTAGGTTACAATACAGGGATTACTCCACAAAGATCTTTGCTCCCAGGATAGACGGAGCGGAGTATATTTAGCCCGGTTTGATGCATAGCCAGAATGCCGCTTTGTCTGCCGCAGAGAAAGCGCCCTGACCCTGTGCTGTCCCCAGCGGGTGACCGCAGGTAGAAGGGTACTGTAGAATTTTCACAGAGGTGGACATTTGTCATCCCATGGTCCAGGTATCAGCTCAGTCCCTGACCCCATGGAGCGAGCTTGTCAGTTGCAGTACAGGTTGTTTTTTTTCTGAAATGCACTTTAGGGACTTTGGGGAAAGATGTGCTGTATCATTGGTCCAATTTTACTTTGCCTTTAGCTTTTGCTTATCTCTGGCAAAAGGTCATTGAATCATTTAAATTCCCATGTTCAAAAACATTTATGTCAAGTGGATATGAATCAATTTTTCTTTAGTGAAGCAAAGATGCGTCTTTCTTTTTAAATGGTGGCCAGCTCAAATATGCTTTATGATTAATTTCATTGATGGTCACTTCCTCAAGAATGTAATAAACTCTCTGCTAACAAGTGAGCACCGAGTTGTGCGGTGTGGTTAGCCTACTTAATGCAATAAGGTATATCGTCAGCCTTAGCCAGTACGACTCTGTGCTTTTGAGAGCTGCACTGACCAGGGCCAGCCAGCACAAAAGCACACTGACTGCCTGTTCTTCCTGGTATTTACGGTGACTTACTGTGCTTGAGATGCAAGAAATGCAAATCAAATAAAATCTAGACTATAAAGTCTTTTTGAGTACATTAAGTACATGTTCTGCAAGGAACAGTAAATTGGAAATTAAAATTCAGGAGCACGGTTCAGATTAAAAAACGAGTTGGCATGAAGTCAAATCTTTCCAAAACCAGACCGCAGAGAGTCTTGAAGCGCAGACATAAAATAAAAAAGCATGTGGGAAAAAATGTCCCCTTCGGGCAAAATAAACAAATGTATCAATTGCAATAACAGCGAAACAGCCCTGGAGTAATGAGATCGGGGGCTTATCTGTGTGCTTCCACCGTTCCCCCACTGTCTCGTTCTCCACGGCCGAAGGGCCCTTCTTATATTACTTTTCCCTTGTGGCAGCGCGGGCCAGATTCCAGCTGTGGAGGTCCACTCGGGGCGAGACAGCTGCCCGAAATAGACTGGGCCCGACAGCCCGCAGAGCCTCCATGTGAACGGCTGCCCGTTGGCCAAAAGAGACACGTATGTCCTGTGTCTGGGCTTTGTCCTACCTGTCTCTTTCTGGTGGGCTTCTGAGTGGTGCTGTTAGGAAGGGCCCAGGGCTAACCGGACGCCCCCTTCCTTTCAAGCACTGTCCAGAACTTTCTCTGTCATTGTCCCCCGATGGTGGAAGGGCCTTCCAGCTCTTCATCCGTTCTGCTGAGTCCCTCACTATTTTTAAGAAACATCTGAAGACACAGCTTTTCCGCACTCACCTGATCGCCTGAATCACGACCACCTAAAGCAATTTCTTAAGCCCTAAACCCTGTTTTGTAAATGTATTTTAGTGGTTTAACGCACTTGTGTCTCTACCAGCTCGCTTGTACCTTGTCTGGCCAACTACTGAAACTTGGTCACGCAGCACTTCTATTATTGTGACTCCTTGTATGGCTTTCGCTTGTGTTGCACTCTGCCTTGCTTGTATGTCACTTAAAAGCATCTGCTAAATGAATGTGTGTAAATGTAAGCACTTCTCTCTTCTCTGCTCTTTCTATGCCAAGCTCTCCCCGTACTCTCCACAGCGGCACATAAACAGCTACAAGTTTAAATACGATGACGTCCTCCCTACCTGGAGTTATTTCACACCATTGAACCCCTCAACGGAAAGATCATAACCTCAGCATGGCCTGGCTTTTGTGCATAAATGGTTGATGGGAACGGTACCCATGCAGTGATTTATTTGCATGCGGGGTCTGTGGAACACTTATGCTGAAGTGGCCTGAGTTTGACTCTTGAACATGTTCAGAGTAAATAATAATAATTTCAAGTCATTGTATTAATTTACAATTTACATATGCGTGTGTGTGTGTGTATACAAATGCAGGAATGTAGAGGCATAGTTAAATAGTCACTTCTGTCAAGTTGTAACATTCTCCAATCTGTTGAAGCAGAGGGCTGTGATCTTATTGGCCTGTACAGAAACTGTATATATATATAGTGTATCATGTACAGGTATATGAACTCTTTTTTCCTCATTTGTCTTATGGATGTACATTCATTTTTATAATAAGCTGCCATGGTATGTGTAAACAGTATGAACCACTTCGCGTTGTTCAGTTCTGTGGAGATGCACCACTCCTGGGGGTAGCGTATGGGCCTCAGTTTGGCAGCGTTAGACCTCCCTGCTTTCTGTGTATGCCCACAGAAATGGAAGATGCCTCTGTTGTTACACATAACGAAGCCTTCTGGGGACTGAAGCTGAAGCCCTAGCACAATCCTGCAGACCGCACCTCAGTTCCCCCTCAATCCCCACCTCCTAACACATGATACCTCTAGTATTTGATATTTATTTCATGTGTAGTGTTGTGATGTATTTCAGATTCTGTGTTCCAGAGAGACTGTTGTATCATAGTACACTTGGCTTCCGTCAGATTGCACAAGTTAGCTTGTGGTTGGGCTTGAATAGTGTTATGCTTGCATTCACTGCTCTGGGAGTGTTAGCCTGGTCTGAAACAGTTGCTCATTTAAACTGAATGGATGCACTTCTGTTCTTTCATGCTGGAAGCCATTCTGGATAAGAGTGTCTGCAAAGTTAATGTAATGTAATGACATGTAATGCTGGGTCCAGACAGTGACTGAGGGGCCACTGAACCAGCTGAACCCAGAGCCTTCTAAGCGTCTGAAGCTGGCTGCATGGGAGGGGGGTGGAGGGTGGTGTCGCTCCACTCAATTAGCACCTCTCAAAGCAAGGCTATTTCTGACTGTGTGGAGGGCCTGGCCACATTCCTCACACCTGGGCTGGCGTTTTAACACTTAAGAGCACAAAGCGCTGTGAAGCATTGCCGCGGCATTCACTGACCTCTGACCTCAAACTGGCAGAAAACCAATGGCATTATCACCAGAAAGCAACAGCGAGTGTGGCATGTTTTTTGTGTGCGTGTGTGCGTGTGTGTGTGTGTTACAGGGGGTCTTTTTTTAAATTTCATACTTGATCAGGGAATAAACGTGGTATATCGGTGCATTGCCATGTTGAAAGCTTTACCAAACACATCATTGATTATTGTGGCTTCATTGTGTGCAGACGTATCCCCATGGTAACTGCCCGTTCAACACTCATGAGAACAATTTCATTTTATCTTCGCAAGGCCTGTAAAAATGTAAAGTCCACGGTTACAACTTAAAACTGGAATAATATTAAGGATAATAAGAACTCTACGACATGCGTATCTTAATATTTCAGAGAAAGTGACAGTTGAGGGCTTAGTGTCTTTGCAGTGCTTTGATCCCTTTTTAACATTTTTCATGTGTCTGTCAGTCGGTAAGATTCTGCAATCCCCCCATCCCTAAATATAGGGCCGCGGTGTCCTGCCTGTGGATGGATTGTTTCTATTTTCCTGGAGAAATGCGGTCCAGTGTACAGGTCGTCCCAAATGTGGACAGAGCACGTTTCCCCTCGCCCCCAGCGGCTGTTTAGGGCGCCCTGGTGTCACAGCTCAGGGGGGCCTCAGGTTTGAGTTTCCCCCATCCGTCAGGGGGAGGAGGGCGGCCGCGTCACATGGGGCAACGCAAACTACACGGCCGAGGCACTCCGGATAGAGTGTCACGCAGCGACGCCCCGGAATGATTGATCCCCGCCGCAGACCCGCAGCACATGTTCGGCCCACCCCTGCCCCCACCCGCAGCCTCGCCCGCAGAGGACCACCAATCCCAAAATGGTCCTGACGAGTTTCAGATATGTGAAATGAATAGTGTTGTGGCACCACCCCCAACCCCTCCCCCTCCCCAAATTCCCCAAAGACGATGTTTACAGGGAGCAAGATGAAATATGTTTGTTTTTCAAAGAACCGACGTGTTGGCGGCACGTGATCCAGTGTGCCTATGCATTACGTATTGCACCAGAGATGTTCGTTCGCGTCATAAAAGGAAACGAGCTGGCTGACCGCAAATAGGTATTTTCGTAACACAGAGCCACTGGAACCAAAAGCATTTAACTGCGCATTTTAAAAGGCATTTTCAACATTAATATTAGCGTAACAGTAAGTGTTGTGCTTTTAATGCCAGAGAACTCTGCAATAAATGAGAAGCCAAAGGGCCTCTCTGGCAGAGACGGTGGCACTAAGCATGCCGTGGTTACAACGTCGTTTTATAGACACGATAGACACGGGGAATAAACAGGGTATAAAACTTTATATATCTTTTGATAGCCAGGGTATAAAACTTGATATATCTTTTGTTTATAAAGCTGTAAAAGTCGTACCGCTAGCAGGTGGAGCCTGAAGGATGGGAGATGCCAGTTGTGCTGGGCTGTTACAGCCTCGAAAGGTTTGTCATTTGGCCACCCAAAATGACTCGTCCCCGGAGCCCGTTTCCAGCACCCTGATTTCGGGATGTCCGAAAGGAAGTGGTTTCTGAACAAATGGGGGGGTCATGTGAAAAACTCATCGAGTCATCTGGCCGTTCACTGTCGATCCCAAGTGTTCTGTTTGCCCCTGTTAGTTTGCCTTGCCTGTCTTTTGCAGAAGTGTGGGATTGTGTGTTTTAAAGCACAAATCCATCAGCAACCTGCAATTTTCCAAGCCTGTGCTGCTAATGCACTGTAACATTTCTGTGAGCTCGCTCAGTGCATTGACTGTGAGATCAGCAAGCACTCCTCGGGTTTCCCAGGCCCATGTGCTGTGTGCACAGTGCTCAGACTTTCCCACTCAAATACTTTGACTCCGGTTTGAGAGTAAATCAATCAATTGGTAAAAAGCCTTTCTTCAGGCTGAAGTGAAAGGGGAACAGTAGCATGATGCTACATGTAAATGTAAATATAAATGATGCTGAAGATCACTGAGTCTCAGATCCATGAACACAGATGCAATAAGAGAAGAACTGTAGCCAGTATTATTTAGGTAAAAAAAAAAACCACCATACAAATGAATTTAGGGTGTTTCTTGTATTATTTTATTCATGACGTGTGTACTCTGCATCCCACGCAGCTGATCCTGAGATCCACTGTACATAGAAACGCTTGTAGCTTTACTTTTGTATTACACACTTGAGTGGAATTAGAGCATTAGGGTCCCCAGCTGGGCAGAATGTCTTATTTAGGACGTGCGTGACACAGGAAAACGTTCTTTATGCTGCGTATCCTTATCGTGCGCCGCTTTTGTTTGCCCGGCTTTACAGTGCTTGCAGCGTTCTTTGTGTATTTTTTTTTTTTTTTTTGCATGCTTTGGATGCAATTAGGGAGCGTTCTGTATAAACGCAGTGAGGATGTGCCTCTCCGCCTCTCTGACCCCCTGACCTCTCCCTGGCCCCCTCCGTTGCCATGGATACTCCTGGGCTGTGTGCATGGAGACTGGGTTATTTTTAGGGAGTTATTAAACGCATAAATTACAATGGGGGGATTAAGGATAGCTGAGTGAGTGATCGCAGGACATGGATGCATGTCTGAATCAGTTGGGGGGGGGGGGGGGGTGTGTAGAACAAACTGTGCTGGGATTTGTGAGTCCCAGAATGCTTTCCATTTGGGCTCCTGCTAAAAGCTCATAGCACTCAAGGAGGCGTATCTGGCTAGATAAGAGCTTAATTCAATAAGATGCTTCTCTCCTTGTCCTCTGATGTTGATGGCTGTGTGTAATTGGGGTAAGGAGCTATCTTATGATGAGATGAACACTGATTCAGACACTGATATTTTCCTCCCCTGCACTGCATCTTCCACAAAAAAAGCAAGCCGAACCTATTGATGTCCACAGAAATGTGCTCTGAATCTGCTCTCGCGCCCAAAGGAGGAGAAGGCTTTCTAACACACCCCGCACTACTGAAATGATAATGACTGTGATGAGTGTGTTGGGTCATCATCTTTCAGAGTTTTTTTTTTTTTGTTGTTGATTTGTTTCTAGGCAACTGCACAGCCCAATGTGAGGATGGTAAGGGGCCGGTTCCCATGGCGATTTCCAACGCCGGCTGACAAAATGAAACAGCGATTACGCTGCAGCTTTACAATGCAGAGCAGGCCAGTTTCACAGCCTGGGGCCTACATTTGCAGAGACGAGCCTGCCCAAAGCACTGCGCTCTCTCTCTCTCTCTCTCTCTCTCTCTCTCTCTCTCTCTCTCTCTCTCTCTCTCGCTGTCTCTGTATCTCTTTCTTTCTCTGCTTTCTCTCTTTCTCGCTCTCTCTCTCTCTCTGTCTTTTTCTCTCTCTCTCAATCTGTCTCTGTATCTCTCTCTTTCTCTGTCTCTCTCTTTCTCTGTCTCTGTCTCTCTCTCTCTCATACATTATTGTTTTTGCTGTTGTTGGTACAGGGGAGGTGCCATTAGAATGTCGTTTGTATGCTGGCTTTGCAGCAAGTGATTGTTTTTCATTCTGCCCGAAGCAAGTCGTTCGACGTTGGCATAGATTCACAATTGATTTTACCTTGATAAGATTTTCGTGATCACGACACAGAAACTTTTTGTTTCTAATTCATGTATTGATAAACGTTTTAGTTTGAAAATGCCCCTGATGTCAGGCAAGAAGCTTTCTGCATGCCTGAAGTCATTTTTCCACAAAGAACATGGCATTCCAACGCAGATGCACTCTTACGAGTGCATTTGTGATCACAATAGTGAATCACACACACGTGCACAGATCCAGTCTGACCCGTGCTACGTGCACAGGAGGAATGCGAAGGTGTTTTTTGGATGATGTGGAATGCTGTGTTTCATCACTCCTGAAACACTCCAGGTATCACTCAGTCTCACTTTCTCTTTTCTCCCAGGGGTCTGGGTAGTGGGTTTGGTCCTAATCTGGCTCTTTCTGCTACTGGCATTACCGTAATTGGAGGTGGGTGGACAGTTTGTTTCAAGAAAAGGATACGACTTCTGAGTCATTTACAGTTATGACGCACTTCTCAAATGGCAGGTTGGTTACCTTTTTTTCATCGATTCCCGCAAGTGCCATGCATCTGTTGAAGGAAATCGATAGATACGGGTTTGGGGGGGGGGGGGGGGGGGTCTGCAGAGCCCCCGTCCCACAGGCTCCCATGTTCCCGTCTCTGTCGGCTTCACGGGTGGGGTTTTGCCGAGCGGCCTGAGGCTGGCAAAGCTGGGGGTCGTCGTCATCTCTCTCGTGTCTTGCTGCTCCCTGGAACATTCCGGATAAAACGCGTCATATTGTATCCAGGTGCACTGAGTCCTCACAACCCTTCTGCTGTGCACGTTAGGCCTGACAGCAGACACGGGCAAAGCAACTCACACGGCCGGCACCCTCACACAGACATCTGCATATACATACATACATACATACATACATACATACATAATCAATTATGTAGGGGAAGGACTGAATAGTACATACGTTGCAAAAATCTGAGATTTTTCTGACAGAGGAGTGGGTCAGGCCGGGGTCAGTGCCTCACAATGCTGGAATATGTCCTTCATGTGTGCATGGATGCATGCTTTTAAAGCATGCACAGACACACACACTCATAATCACCCTCAACAGAGCGTTTGATGTCTCTGTTGCTGACACCTAGTGCCCACTGTGCAGAAAGCCACAGAAGTTCAGTCTGAATTATTAATGTGTCTCTGTCATTGCCTGAGGAGGATTCATGCATTCAGATATTAACCGAAACAGAGGAATTATGCACGGCAAACATGCTCTGATTTAAACAGCATTTAAATGGTCCCATATTCAGCTCCAGACTTAATTTGTAAATTTGTGATGTTTATGCAGTCACACCCATTCGGCCTAGTAACCCCCCCTGCACCCCTTGGAAACAAATTCAATCTGTGAGGGTCAGGACATTCTCACTGTCTCATTGTTCTGTCCCTGCTTCATCCAACCTCGCAATTAAGCCTCGCGGATTGTCTCCGGCGTGGGGCGGAGAGAGGGCGTGCATACGAACAGCAGGATGTCAGTCAGTGCGGGCTGAGGTGGGCCGGCCCCTTCCCTGGTAACTGAGGGGGAGGGGCCGGTCAGATCACCCCGGCTGCTTCCCTGAGTCCTTTACAGTTGACTTCTGTCGACTGGGCATTTAAGTTGAGCATTGCAGGCACAGAGACTTCGGTGTGACTTGTCATCTTGAGTTTGGGTGCTTTCTTTCACAAATGGAGAGAGAGCAGCTCAGAGATAGACCCCCCCACCACCACCACCATTGCCCCGCCCTTACACTCCACAGCCCCTAATCGTTGGGTATGAGCACCTTCTCACTCCGAGTGTGGTTAGTGTGGTTAGTGCCGGCCCCTGTATATGCACCCACTTCCTCTCTCTTCCTCTCTGTCTCTCTCTCTTTCTCTGAAGAAAGTAAAAACAGCAGTTTCTTTTGAAACAGTTCCTTCCACAACTTGTGTTTTTATTTCATTTCCTGTGCGTTGGTTCGAGCAGTTGCTGAATTCCAAAAGTATTTTTAAATCTCTATTTAGACACACGTCACAAGGGGACTTTCACAGAAGTCCTTCGTCATTAAGATGGTTTGTGAACCCTGGACATACTGTATATGATATGTCAGTTTGGGGTGTGTCTCAGGAAAGCACACCTGAGGTCTGTGCTCCATGCACACATGTAGCAGATGGAAAAAGCGCACTGGAGCCTGGGAACCAAATTTTACAATCAGCTGAAGAATGTGACCCACGATGGTCTCGGCGAAGCACTGAGCCAATGCTCTTTGGCTGCTCCATTTTTTGCCTGGCCTCCGTTGCATTCAGCATCTCTTTTATTTATATGTGATATCTGACGGGAAAATGTTCTAATCCAAGCCACGGTCTCTCTGGGAATATACAACACAGGGACCTCAATCTCAGCCCTAACCCAAACCGCAGTCTGCCAGGAATGTACAGTACAAAGATGTCAAGCCTTAAATAAAAAGCTGCATGGTGGAGAAGTGTACTGCCATTGTACGTCTGGTGATCAGTGCATTTGTGTGCATATGCTTGTGCTACAAATGTAGATTTATGAGAGATATCCACTCACCCCTTCTTTTTTTAAAAAAAAACATGTATTTAGAATTTGAATATCTAAAATATGAATATAGATTTTATTCAGATTCAATATTCAAGATTAGAATCTGTCAAATGGTCTTAACGAATCCTTATCACAGCTCCCTCTGTCAGCCCCGCCTTCATTGTTTCTGTTCCCATGAACTTAACTGATCCGTGCCATGGCAGGGATGAGGCAGTGGTGCTACACTTGGGTCTTGTTACCAGGTGGAGCCGGGGGTCAGAGGTCAAAGCACATGGAAGTCCGGGGGACGCGCACACGCGCTCTGACTGCCTGCGACCGAGGAATCCGACAAAGCTAAATCGCCTCCTTGAGTGGTTACACATTCATGTGCCTGAAAAAAAGGTCAAATGCGTCAGTGTAATACACACAGAGCGTTTCTGTAAACGTGGTCTTGGCTTCCCATTGGCATTCCTATGACGTTTTCCTTTTGTTTTTTTGTTTTTTTTTTATTACTTTAAAAGCCTTCACCGTCTTGCGTCTGTTTGTAGTGGGGAGGGTTACCATGGCGATGATTGCAGAGTTTGAAGCCATCAGCCTTGACAGCTCAACAGTGGGAGAGGCAAAGGAGGACAAGAAGTGCTTGGTACCCTGTCAACGGCAGCCGTCAAACTTTTAAAGTGGCCATTGTTGGATGGGAATGGGGGGGCCGGAGCAATTGCAGGTTTTGGCTTTCCAGCATCGCCATGACAGCGAAACGCGTCGCTCAAAGCCGGGCGAAGCTGGGGCAGCCGTGACTCATGGCTCGTTGGAACGTACCGGCTCTAGGCCTTCGAAGAGCGGAGCGGCATTGTGTTCACCTCACACAGCAGAGAGGGTTATCCGGCAGCAGGGGTCTGTGTTGTTCGAACTGTTATGATGGCAACCATTTAGCATGGGGGAGCTGGTGATATTGGGGGGGGGGGGGGAAGCTTCTCCATCTGAAAGCATTATCCATCCATCCACGCATTCCAGTCCTGTCCTCCTGCGTCCCCCCCCCCCCCACTGGGATTCTGGGTTACTCGATGCTTGTCTGCTCTAGCGCTCTTGAGGACTCTGCTCCAAGTGCCTGAAATTGAGAAAAAAACATCTGTATTCATGAGACCTGAGAGCTCCAGCAGGGTGAGTCACGGGGCTGACGGAAGCTCGTCGGCCGTCTCGACTGGATCGCTCCAGCTCCAGGCTCCTGCCTGGCTTTGGCGAGAGCTTTGCTTTCCAGGTTACACGTGTCTAACATCTCCGGTCTCTCAAGGCTCACGGTTTGGCGGCTTGGCGTTCTTCGCGTAACAGTCACAATGCGCCAGTAAGTCGAGACGCGTGAGTGCGTTGCCAGGGAAACCCGGGCCTATTGTGACTCACAATGACAAGGGGCTTCCCCCACGCCTCTGCTGTCTCCACCAGGTGGCGCCAGCTGGCATGAGCGCGTGAGGTGCTGCGCTGTCAGCCTGAGGAACAGGTAGGCTGTGTGTCAGGTGACTGCAGCGGGAACAGGGTGGCAGTGAGGGCTGCCTTTGTCTTCTCTCTTCCTACCCTTCCTTCCCTTGCTCAGCAGTGTTGATCCTCTCAGAAATTACTAGAATTCCTTTCCTCTGTTAAAGCAGCAGAGCACTGTTGGCCGCATTGGCCCATTTGTACGGCAGTGTTTCATGAAGCCCACTCAGAGTTCTTTCTCAAACTGAAACGTGAAGCTTGATCTGTGATAGAGGTGGTTCAGTGTAAAATAGCAGGTAGCCATGCCCTGTCTGTGTCTGTCACCCAGCCCCACCCTCGAGAATGGGTTGGTCCTGCTCATTAGCCAGCTCTCTCCACTGTACAGTGATCACAGCAAAACCATTAGAGCCCAAAAAAGGGGGGTGGTCAGTTATTAATCACCTCCTTTTTCTGGGAAAGGAGAGGTCATGTAGCGGATACAGTCTTACTGCAGTTAGCCTGTTCTAGTGGATCTTCCACTGCTCCTTAGACTAGTCTCAGCTCTTTGTGTCATCAGAAATTGAATAACCAAACAGAAATTGACCATAACTGATTGTCATTTTTATGGTCCCATTTACAAATAGAAATCTATGCGCCACATTCATAATAAGACAGAGATCATTATCATAAATCGATAATCCCACGAACATCCATCAACAGTCAGGCCACACTTGTCCCACACCGCAAGCACAAGAGCGTCGCTCTTTGTTCGAGCCTTGCAAAAATCAGTAATCGGGGTTTACACTTTTGCGCTACGTGTTTAAAGTCCTCTGCAAATTCATGCTAATAAGCGCGTTGTGCCTCCGGCTATGAATAGCATTACTTTGCTATGCGTGTCCGTTACTCCACACGCCGCCTTGCGATAGTCTTCAGAGCCCCTTGAAAAAGAGCACACTAACCCAGTGCAGCCGAGCGTGAAAATAAAGCAGTCTGCAATGCAGTGTGTACCATCAGTCAATCACAGTGGAGCGAGCGGAGCCCGGGGAAGTTCCCCCATAGCCCTCCTGTCTTCCCCTGATCTCAGAACTGTGATGCTAAACGTGCTTTTCCCTCAGAGCGACTGGGTGTCTCGCTGTACTAATCGCCTCTGTTTGGTGCGTGGTTTTTAGCTCTGACCAGCACCAGTTCACCAGGCCTGGAGCTATGGGGTGCATAGGGGTGCATTGCACCCCCAGACAGACCTCTGTGCACCCCCAGTTGTCTCCTTATATCGCAGTGTCTGCATAGTCTCTTTATTTCCCCATGTATGTTTTGCAGTATTTATGACTTTTTGTGTCTCACCGGTTTGCAGTTGCGCCCCTCTGGCCCCGGGTCTGCCGGGCACCCAGCATCCTTGCTTCCCACCTGCAGCACGGTCAGCCCGGACGCAGCTCTGCGCTCTCGGCTCCTTTGGGCCTTCAGGAGACGATGTGCGGGGAGCTTCCCCCGCAGACATGCAGCTCTCCTTTGCGGAGCGTTACATCACTCCCTCCATCGGATAATATCGTCCTGACGGGCTCCTCCGTACTGAATTATCTCGGCTGCTAACGGCATCGCTTGCCGCTTGCGGACCATCTGGCAGCCGTGGGAGGGCCGGGTTCTGCCAGACAAAGGCCAGCTGCGGCTGGTGAGGAAACGAGGGAGAGTGGGACTCTGTGTGCAAAGATGGAGTTCCCCCAACCACAGCGCCCAGCATGAGACAGGCCACTGTCAGCACTGTAAGCGTGGGGAAGGCCCCATGTTTGAGCTCTCCTTCTGAGGAGTCTGTTAGTCTTGTGTGTGTGTGTGTGTTACAAATGGCTGCACGGCACACGTTGCTGGCCCAGTGCGAGACCCTGTTGACCCCGTGGCCGATTTGATTGCCATTGTGGCTGGACGTCTGAATTCCGTATCACAACACCGGCGCTTTCGCTTGTGTGATCCATTGTCTTAAGCCTTTAGGGGTGGGGGTGGAGTGCGGGGGGGGTCTACAGTAGGGGTTTACAGAGCGGCTAATCTGACATCTTGAGAAGACTCCATTGACTTGGGCACATTCTGATTTCCCCTGGGGTTGCAGTGCACTGTAGGCCATTACACAATGGTGGTGTAAAACCTTTAATTGGATGAAATGAAGCAGAATGATCATGTCGATCATCTCGGAAATGTACTCTTTGTAGGTTCAGTGCTAAGAGAGCTTTACTTTGAAAGCTAAAAATGCATTGGATGTAAAAGACCCTGGCATACAGAATCTATGATTGAAAGACTTGTGATGCAGGGGGGTGGTTGAAATTCAGATGTGATGTGGTGTGCCAGTCCACACCTGGAAAATGGAATCCAGTACCCACAGCTGTAGTCTGAAAAGCTGTGAATACTTCACTTTACAAGCATATATACAATACACTGGGCTCAAAGGCTACTAGGAAAAAGCCAAGGACTGTAAGAAAAAAAAATTCTGTGTCATAAATGCACAATTGTACGTTCAAACAAACACTTTTTGCGTTTACTCTTGGGTTTATTTCTTCAGTGGGGCACCCAAAGTGCCTGTGCAGTCTAGGCTTGCAGACCGGAGCAGTGCTTTCTGCTGGTCGTGACAGACAGAGGTCTCCTCTGCTTTGGTTTGCAAACATGCGGCTCTGGTTTTTTGCAGCGTAATCCTGAAAGAGTGCAATGAGTCAGTGATGCAGTCTGCTCTTGGCTGTAAGCGCCTTTACCACACAGCAGATTAATGCCCTGAATGGATCCAGGAAGCAGAATAATGTTCTGAGAGTTCAGATAACTGTGATACTGCAATGAAATGACCTCCATATTTACTAACTACTTAAGTCAGTGAGTGTGTGTATACATACTTATACCGTATGTATATACGTGGACACATCTATGTACATATATGAAAAGAGGACAGTCTACAGACCTGGGTCAATCATAGTGTTCACATTTGGAGTCCTGAGAAATGCTCCCGTTGAAGCTTGCTGTTTTCTGTCTCCTACACAGTTATAGATGTTCATACAGTGTACACCATGCATATATGTGCATGTATGTGTGTGAGCGTGTGTGTGTGTGTGTGTGAGCATGTGTGTGTGTGTGTGTGAGCGTGTGTGTGTGTGTGTGTGTGTGTGAGCGGGTGTGTGCGTGTGTGTGCATGTGTGTGAGCGTGTGTGTGTGTGTGTGTGAGCGAGCGTGTGTGTGTGAGCATGTGTGTGTGTGCGTGTGTGTGTGTGTGTGCGTGTGAGCGTGTGTGTGTGTGAGCGTGTGTGAGCTGGTGTGCGTTTGTGTGTGTGCGTGTGTGTGTGTGTGTGTGTGTGTGTGTGTGTGTGTGTGTGCGTGTGTGTGTGTGCATGTGTGTGTGTGTGCGTGTGTGCGTGTGTGTGTGAGAGTGTGTGTGAGCATGTGAGCGTATGTGTGTGTGTGTATGTGTGTGTGTATGTGTGTGTGCGTGTGTGTGCGTGTGTGTGTGCGTGTGTGCGTGTGTGTGAGAGTGTGTGTGCGCGTGTGAGCATGTGAGCGTATGTGTGTGTGTGTGTATGTGTGTGTGCGTGTGTGTGTGTGTGTGTGTGTGTGTGTGCGCGCGCGTGTGAGCATGTGAGCGTATGTGTGTGTGTGTATGTGTGTGTGCGTGTGTGTGTGTGTGTGTGTGTGTGTGTGTGTGTGTTTGCGCACAGCACTGTTTCCTGTAATAGGGGGGATATCATCATGCCCGCTCCCCACAGCCCACTTTGTTGAGTCTAATGTGAGTGTGCAGCTCCTTGGCCTGCAAACATTCATCTCCATTTCCTTCTGTTCATCTGACTGATGCTCTTTAGCAGCTGCCTACCTGTCTTTAGATGCTACAGCCTGAGTACTGGCATTAAACAGGACTTTGGCTCTTCAGTGGACATTAACCGCCACCTTTTATTTGTCTTTATTCATTTCCCCGTTATTTGTCCAAGTCCAAGGCATCACATTCTCTGAGGACTTTCCTCTGCCCTGCTGGACCACACGGGCTGCACAGACATGTCTTAGAGCTAAAAGGTAAGAACATTAACAGCCTTATGTCCTCTGTGGTGGCTGGCTTAGTGTTGTGATGTATGATGTCATGACTTTTCGGGCGTATCCTGTCACCCTTTTCACCCATGTGTGCCACATTTTTCTGTTTCATTTGAAAAAGGCTCAATCAAAGCAATTGAAGTATTGTTCACCTTTTTTTGAAAAGGTATGCTCTTATCCGTTCTAATTTAGATGTGGTATGTTATGCGTATAGATATATGATACAGAATGTATGCATTTTGTTGCAGCCATATACGGTATTGTACACTGCAAGGTATTCCAGACTGCAAAAGACAAAAGCTCACAAATTGAATGCTGCCCTCAAGTGGTGAATTTGGAGAGAGCACATGCTGAGTATTTTTTTTTTTTGTATTTTAACATTTTTTTCCTAATCTTCTCTTTAACTTATTTCCAATTTGATACCGCCTGGAGCAAATATTCATCACTTCTTAAAAAAAAAAAAAAAAAAGTGTAAATATCATGTGATCCTCTCTGGACTGACTCTCACCAGATCTGCACTGAACCTGATTTCTGATATAATCAATAATCAATCTTCTGAAATCAATCCAAAATACCATCCTATCAGAGGTCCTCAGGGTACCATTTCCATGACAACGCCAGGGTTTCTGACTCCGTTGCTGGTACCCTGCTCTCCATCGTCTGCATCTTAAGGCCTGTTAAGTTCAGAGAGTATAGAGGCCTCTCTTTCCTCTGTGTGTACTACTCCTAGTATTATTACGTTATTATCAGTATTAAACATGCGCTGCGCTGCATTTTTGAAAATGTTCAAATATCAGTGATCAGTGTAATGCATGTTTGCTGCATATTATTGTTCTGTTGGTCTGTTGTAGAATGCCATGTAGAACTCTTGCATGAGGTTCCAATCTTTCACTCACAGTGCTGCTGTAATGTTACTGGACATTTACTGAACCGATCGCAGGACTGCTGCTGTCGGCCAGAACGTCGAAAATGATAAACTCCACCCCCCCATCAACCGATTCCTACACAGATTGCTTCATTTTTAAGTTGTGTTTAACATTTAAAATTTGTTTTTTTTTTTCTTAATTTTGTTTTAAAAACCATGACAAATTGATGGTAGTACTTACGTGTGAAGGAAAATGACTGAACGGCCCATGACTGAATTAATCGATTAATCAAAGAGCTGGACTCAGCCCTAATACAAAATGGCCACAAGGTGGCGGTATTGTATTGTTATTCACTGTGTGTGAACACAGAACTGACTTTACAGCTCTACTCTAAGGTCAGGCTTGGTGCTCAAGCATTGTATTTAAAACCAGAGTTGTGTGACAAAACCCATTTCAGTGGATGTTGATTGAGGCAAATATCATCTGTCCATATTTTTTCTGATCTCTCACCATATATCCAGCTGTATAAATTGATAATGATTGATTGTTAAAAATTGTGAACTATGTGAGAGGCACCGTGTAAGAGCACCTGGTGAGCAGGTGTAATCAGATGTAAAGAAGAGGCCCTTGCCCCATTACCCTAGATACCTTGCATTTTTTAAGCTCAGTTATAATTTATAATATAATTTTTAGTGTAACAACTGAGGTGAGGTGTTCTCATTTGGAAATGTAGCAGCAGAGCTTCATCTGAAATATACTCACACTCTGCTCTTACCTTTTTATTCCAGAAACATCCTTACCCATTCCTTACCCTTTTACTAAATTACACATTTTTAAAGTAATTCAGGCTCACTAACTTCAAGGGGTTTGACAGACTCAGTGTTTGAACCTAAAACAGTCTGGATCCTAGGGCCCCGCAATACTGGTTTGTTATCTGTATGTAGGCCTTCTGATGAATGGTCTCACGCCAAAAGAGAACTGTACATGTGCCTCTTTGTCGAAATCAACCACAGATTTTCAGATACCTGAATTCAATGTTGTTGTGTAGCATAGTGTTAACGAGCAGGACTCGTAAGCAGCAGGTTGCTGGTTCGATTCCCCACTGGGGCACTGCTGCTGTAGCCTTGGGCAAGGTACTTAACCCACAATTGCCTCAGTAAATATCCAGCTGTACAAATGGATAATTTGTAAAAAATTGTTACTTATGTAAGTCGCTCTAGAAAAGATCATCTGCTGAATGCCAACTCTGTAATGTAAATTTCAGGTCTTCAGAATAAATGAATTTATGTTAAATTTCAATGCAGAGCTCTGCGTTTTTGAAGCTTACAAGCTCTGGGCCACTTCTTGCTCACGTTGTGACATTGACGAGGAAGTACCACGCAGAAATATATATACAACATCCTTTTGGATGTAGATATCATTTCAATACGATGACAAATCAATGACCAAGAGGAAAATAATCTCTTTTTCACTCTCAGTCAAAGTGCTGTTCCGACAGGCCGAATTTACAGCAATACTAGTTAATTTTCCAGTTGAACGTCCTCTCATTTTAAAGTGCGTGCTCTCTGGTAATTATCAAAGCTTTTCCAAAAGGCTTTAGCAGCCTGTAGTCCAGAGCTTCTGCCATCTTAACTGAGACTCTGCAGCTTGTGGCCCAGGGGCCTGCGGGTGCTTCTGGGTAATTCCCGGCCGGCTTACCGTCTCTGCCGTCTGCTTTCCTGTAAGGGGCCCTGGAACGGTGCCGGGCAAGTCACCGTCAGGTGGATTCCCTGGCCCCTGTCAGCCGCCATGTCAGCAGACGCTCCGCTAACGCTCCATTTTCCACCTTACTCACTCACACCTGACACCTTCGCCTGCAGAGCTCGCGCTGCCCCGCCCGCCCCGCACACACACGCACACACACGCACACCACGGCCTCTCTGCACTGCCTTGCAGCACGGTTCTGCTGCTAACACACAGCGGGTCCAGGCTCCAGAACTGGCCTCTGGAAGCCGGCAGCAGCAGGGAAGCGATTTCCGTGCGTGTGTGCGTTTTCACATTGTTCTTGTTTTCGAAATGCATCCTTTTTCAGCTCAAAATGAGGGCACGAATACTGTCGCTTTTGTTGCCCACGCAAAAGGGCTTACCGTTCAGATTGATGGACAGGCATCTGAGCTGTTTTGCAAAACATGTCAAAGAACTTGCTGTTGACCAGGAGTCTTTGTGTGTTTTTGCACTGAGACCCTTGAGGTTGTCGGGGTGCTTCCTTTGTGTGGTAACTGGAAAAACCCACGTCTGCTTGCGTTGACCATATCCTCCTTGTTTCTGCATTGCCTCAGCCGCTGAAAGTAACCTTGCGGTTGACCTGATCAATTGACCGTAAGTGCTGTAAATCAAAATGCCCCACCCACACAGCCCTGAGGGACACTAATGATGTAAGCTCTCTAATTAGAGGTTTCACCAAGTGGAGAACTGCAGCTCTCCTAACCTTATATCAGTGTTTAATATCACTCTTATTCTCAGGTACATACCATACATGCTACCTAAAGACATCTTATCCAGAGCAACCTACATAGCCTACATATTTTTAGACTCTTTTTTTACATCTGGATATTCGAATGAGGTGATTCAGTTAGGTGCCTTGCCCAGGCGTATAACAGCAGTGACCTCCCTGGGAGTCAACCTGGCAACATGAGTTAGGATCCCTGCTCATCACCACCACACCGCCTCCATTTTGCTGACTGAAGTCATGTAGCATGCGGACATGCTTACATGTACAGCCTCTTGCATGCGCACTCTAGTGTCTCCATGTCTGGACACTGGTAACCGTGGTGATACTGGTGATGATGATGATGATGATGATGGTGATGATGATGATGATGATGATGGTGATGATGATGATGATGATGATGGTGGTGGTTAAGACGATGACAGTGATCAGTTGGTGATAATGGTGGCTGGTCACGCTGATGGGAATGATTACATTCAACACTTGCATTGATGAGAAAGATGAGAATGACGAACATGGTAAAATTTATGGTGCAATGATGTAAATGACACTGATGGAGATGATAATGATGATGATGATGATGATGATGCTGATGCCAATGGTTTTTATGTCAATGAAAATAACGGTGGTAACTGTCAGGTTTTTGATGATGAAAACAACAGCAATGGTTATGATGGTTATGTCAACGGTGATGCTAATGCAAACCACTAGAGATACTGATGATAATGAATGTGGCAGTGAGGTTGGCAACAGCGCATAGTTACGTCTTACTCTGATGTTTGTCACCACCGGTAAATCCTCAGGAGCACAGGCCTGTGAATGAATCCACCTCACACTCCGATGAGACGTGTTCACTTCACCTCCGTTTCGTGCCCGCTTCTCATCGTCCTCCCGCTCGTGCCCATGAGGCTGTTTATACCTCCAGAAGCGCACACACACCCACAGGACAGAAACACAAAAGGCAAACAAAGGGACCTGAAAGCAGCCAAGCACAGCCTGCCACTGAACACATTTTCATGTGGAGATTGTTGCATCACAGCGTCTAATAATATCTCCATCGCTTTCATAATGAATCAGACTGATAAAACAATTCAAGCTGCGGTTAAGTTGTGACTTTGCTCTATTCTCTCTGCAAGGCAGACAAGGTAGCCTGGCAATAACAAAGCGTTGGCTGTCAAAGAGCTCATTAGCATGAATATCTGAAGCATTCTTCCACTGTTCTGACTGCACCCTGAGAGACGGCGCAGTCAGCAGTAAAGACGCCATCTTTGATTTCCACTAGTTTTTCGTCAAGGTTAAGAAAAAAAAAAAAGCTGACTGCTTTAGCATTGCTCAGGAATGGGTATCCGTGACAACTCTGCAAAAAAAAAAAAAAGGCCTCAAATTTCTTTAAAAAAAAAAAAAAAAAACGGCAAGTGGTATTTTTTTTCTGTCTTTGGAAATTTGAGCGAGGCTGGGGTGTGTGTGGAGAGTTTACTCAGCACAGCACTCAGTGTGGTCAGCCTCCCCGCGGGGTGATTCACCTGAATTGTCAGCGATTCTCTGAGAATATTCCCCGGCTCGGCTCTTTCTGCAGCGGCGGCAGAAACCAAGAGAGGGGAGAAGTCGCTGGGTCACATCTGCAGTATGATTAGCCACATGCACTGTACGTGCACTTCAATAAACAGGCAGTCACCAGAAAAACCTGTTTGCAAGGCATTTAAGCTAATTCATAATCAATTAAATACATGTTCTCCTGTTCTTGTATGCAATATGAAATATATATATGATCCTGTGGTCCCGTATTGGTTTGTTGCTGTATTTTGTGCGTTTAGCGTGCAAGCTCGTAACTCACAACACGCCCACGCGCGCACAGCCTCTCAGAGTGTGTGCTGTGCTGCAGCTGCGGCGCCTGCACAGGAAGTGACACGTTAGGGGGCCGGGAGCCGAGTGAAATGCCGTGGCAGTGCCCTCTCGCCGGGCCGGGGGAGGAAAGGAGAGGGCAGGAGAAGTGGCATGCGCAGCTGCGGGGCTTTCTGAGCGTCCCACTCATCCCACGGCTGCTCTGTTCTGCTCTGCAACTTTTTTTTTAAATACCAAAGCTGTGCTTTTGCCATTCAGATATATGGACTTTGGAGGACTTTGGGGTGGCAGTGTAGCACAGCGGTTAAGGAGCAGGACTTATAACCGAAAGGTTGCCAGCTCAATTCTCTGCTGGAGCGCTGCTGCTGCATGCTTGGGCAAGGTACTTAACCCAAAACTGCCTCAGTAAATATCCAGCTGTATAAATAACATTGTAAAAGAAAACTGTAACGAATGTAACTGGCTCTGGATAAAAGTGTCTGCTAAATTCCAATAATGTAATATACATGTAATAATGACTTTGGAGAACTTTCTGTTGTCTGTTGTGGGGTTGCTGTTACTGCAGCTTATTACTGGTATAAGGCACTTGTGCCCTAAAATGTGACTATGCAGATGTCTGTAGCTCTGCCTTTCAGAGTGGGGCTGGAGTGTATGCACACATATATGCATGCATGATGATTCATTAGTCATTTACAGACATGAGAGCGCTGCAATCACTGAAATCTGAGATTTCATGTTCCAGAGTGTTTTTCGGTGGAACTCCTCATGGGAGGCCCCTGCAGGTAGTGCAAGATCCCTTAGATGGTTTCGAAGCCTGACACTGTCGAACCGTGTGCGCCATGGCAACCGTAGACACCCGCTTTCCTGTCCCCAGCATCCCGTTAGCCTCATCCCGTTAGCTTTGCCGCAGTCGTGGCTTTTTTCAGCCATTACTGCAGACTGTCCCCACCTTTTTTTGCACGTGAACATATTAATGGTATGTTGCCATAATGCACGATATATTAATATCCAGGGAATTTTGTTTAGACTCCTGTCTGTACTGGATCTACTTGTGCGTTTCGTACTCTCAGCCAAATAACATTCCTGGAGGTTAATCTCGAAATAGTTCATTACTTTGGTCAGAGAATCTGAAATTGTTTTCCAGCTCAAAAGTCAGACACTGGTGTTCAGTGGTGAAGCTGAGCTAAATGATTGGTGATTTTTATCAAATGACGACAGCTTAATTAGATTGTTTCCTTTGGTTATGTTTTAAACATAGAAGTACAGAAGTGGTCCTCTATCTCTTGGCATATCTGTCTGCAGGTAGGGGTTGTGATCTTCTTACACTTCCTTCATAGATTCCTATCTTTATGACTTCCAGTAGCTGTGATTTTCTGATGTCAGATAGGATCTGTCGTGCATTATGCTGTAAAAGCACATCATGAGCTGTCATAGATCTGATTTGAAATAGCAGTGGAAGAGGGTCACATTACTGCCCTGTCACATTGTCATATAAAGTGTGAAATGTGACTTTTTCTGCTCTGCAGCTGTGGCTGAGATGCTGCTTGCTGTGTTAGATTTGAGGCCCTCCTGCCCTGCTCCGGAAACGGCAGTGACTCTGACAGGGTCCCTTCCACCCACTCCTTGTGCAGAGTACTCTCACCCACAGGGCGGAAAATTTGGGGGGTCAACACCTGCCTCAAAACCTGCCCTACTTTGGTAATCTCTGGCAGTCTCTACATTTTTCCATTTTAGACCCTGACATCTCCCCAGACATCTTGTGTTATTGGTCACATTTCCTTTCTGTGGAAATGCATGAGGTTCATTAGTCATTAGCACTTCAAGACCCGCTGGGGAGAGAAAGGACTTCTGCTCTCTCTTACTCAACTTTTTCTCTTTTCTTTTTTTTTGTTGCAGCGCAGCAGACCTTTGGAAAATGTGAATAGTTGACTTTAAATGTTAGTCATGTCTCTGTGTGTTTTTGATGTAACGGCATTCGTCTGACAGCCTCTGTTTGGGGTTTGGAGTGGCACTATGCGTGTGCGTGTGGCACGTTTTTGAAGATCCTGCCTGCCAGAGGATCAAAGACGCTGCTATTGTGTGTGAAACCATGATTCCACTACTGGCTTTTTCACGCTGGGCACACAGTAGCCAGTCACATGTAAATTATAGTTTCTCCCACTGCCCCTGACTTAAGTCCACAGTACTCCACATCTGTGCTGTTTGTAGTCTTTTGTTTTTCCAGTGTGAATTACAGAGTGCTGCTACATACAAACTCACAGCACTCAATGCAGTTTGAATACAAACCATAAATGCATATGTAACCGCTACCTGTCAACTGAATGATGCAGCACCTGGGAATACTTTTGTAGTTATCAAGTGATCTTCCTCGTGTGGGGACGTGCTATTCGAAATGAATGGATTTCAATCGAAAGAGACACCCCTCCCTTCTGGCTTGTTCGTCTGTCACACGTTATCACCCCTGTGTGTAAACTGGACTTTCAAACTTGTATTTCCTTATATTTTAGTAACCCAGGTAGCGCTGCTCTAATTTGTTGTTTTTGTACGACGGTCGTCAGTGGTGTTTGAAAGATATGAAAGATATGACATAACAGCTGTTGAGTCTTGGTATGGAACATGACAAACACCAAGATCAATTTGTCTGGAATGTGAGGAACACTGGCATAGACTCAGTCAGTCTGGAATATGAGAGGCACTAAGCTAGACTCAGTCAGTCTGGAATGTGACAGACACTGAGACAGACTCAGTCAGTGTGAGAGTCGTCTCTGTGTAGACTCAGGCAGTCTGGAACATAACAGACAGTAAGCAGACTCAGGAATGTGGTAGTTATTGATATAGGTTTGTGATACCAACCCTATCTTTCTCACCATCTGTCTCTGTGGGAACGCTGTTGTCTGCCCACAGTTGTTGACATTCGGTTTGCCTGGGCCTCAGACTCTGGGACTATTCTTTGATTTTTTTTTTTTCTTTTGCACAATTTCTTGCAGCAACCGATACCAAAAACAGCGGAGATTCTCAGAACAGATAACCGAAATTCTGAAATTCAAAGAAAGAAAAATCACATTATTGTTGTTTCTGTTCATACAGTGATAGACCTCACTTGGTTCAGTGAAATGAATGGGCTCTGTGACGTAGCCATGGTGGAAGTCAGCTCATTCATCTGAATCACAGTCATTAAAAACATGCTTTGTTGTTTTGAATTGCTTTGATTTAGGTTGACAATCGATCTGAAGCATAGTGTCCATATACTAAGGTATGTTATAGCTCAGAACACAATATAGAATAACTATATTTCTCATTGTTCTCCAACACACCCTGCACAGTAGCTTGACGAGAATGAGGAGTGGCTCTTTCCTTCCCCAGTGAGACAATACTGTTGTAGCTTTCGGCAAGGTACATAATCTGAATTGCTTCAATAAACTGTATGAATGGATGATGATGTAACCTTCGTAAATCACCTGAATAAGGGTACCCGCTCGGCAGGTCAGTAATGTAATGCTGTAGGAGTACTGGAATCCCTGGTGTCCATTAGCCATTTCTGAAATGTGCTGGGTCAGCTTGCACTCACTCATTGCATCGGCCTGCATTTGTCTGTTACAACCTAAAGCTCAGGTAAAGGACTCTGACCCTCTGCGCTCCTGATAGGCTTGGTCCCCCCCTCCATGCCACTATACAGGGTGGTAAGTGGTCCAGGACTGAGGAGCTGGGACATGGGCCGGCTGGTGAGGGCCTTCCTCAGTCTGCAAGTGCCTGCATGGAGTGCACAGTCGGTGGTTGTGCATCAGAGAGGGGGGAAGGGGGGTTAACGCGCGGTTAACTGACCGAAACCGAAAGTGTTCACTCCTCCTCCTTAAAACTACAAGCTGATGACAGACTTCTACAGAAATAAGCTCAAAAAGGAGGCGGGTGTTGCACAAAAAAAAAAAAGTTGTTGGTTTTCATGCATGAGGAGAAAGGATGTGTTATGTCAGAGTAATGTCTTTCTGGCATGCAGTCCTAGGTGCCACATGCATGAACTCCAGCTTTAACTGGACCGTTGAGTTTTGGACTCAGTGACAATTAAGTGTCCAGCACCTGCTAGTTCTTTTTAAAATTCTACCAGCTTGCTTGTACCTTGTCTGGCCAACTATTGAATCTTGGTCACGCAGCACTTCTAATATCGTTGACTCCTTGTATGGCTTTTGCTTGTGTTGTACTCTGCCTCACTTATAAGTCGCTTTGGATAAAAATGTCTGCCAAATGAATAAATGTAAATTGTAAATGTAAAATTGGTTTAAAAGTGTGCGGCCATCCCAGGTAGGATCTTGACGGTGCACTTTCTCCAGGTTTTGCTGTGCGCTCTCTTTCAGCGCAGCCATAGTCCTGGCTGCGGAGAAACCTCCTGTACAGTGAAGTTCCTGCGGATCCAGCAAGCCGCAGCTCTCGCAGTTGTTAGCTGCTGCCGCTGCCAGGGTGCCGTCCGCTGCATGGCTTGGCTTGCAACTGCCACAGCTTGTGGGCTGTTACGTCGTGATGGGGATGCGCTGCTTATCGTAAGCCTCCACCAATACTTACTAGAAGTGACAGGGGCTGGGGGTTTCTGAGCAGTGTCATCTGAGGAAACCAACACCCTTTTTCAGAGAGGCGCATGTCTGTCAGAGAAGAGAGGTTAAGGCTGCGTTCGTGCTCGGTGTGGAGCCAGTGTCCGTGGTGTTACACAGCAGCAAAAAAAATAAAGTACGTTTAAAAATAGCTCTTGGTTGGCCTGGGGCGCTGTCCAGGGTGTTGCTCCGCTGTCTTTTCGGTGAAGCTGAAGTCAGGGCCAGACTTCTGCCTGCTGTTCTGAGAACAGTGACACACGCAGTTTTTCGTCAAACGCTTTGCACCGTGCTCCCACGAAAAGCCGACGCGCACATGCCCCACAGCAGCGTTACAGAATTTTGGCAAGAAGGCCGGCATGTCTGAACCGAGAAACTGGCGTAGAGCCTCAACGTTCTTCTGAGGGTTTAGGCTGACCACCCATGTGGCTTTGTACCGCACACTCTCGTTCTCAGTTGCTCTTTTTCCTGCCAGATAAATTCTGTTATGCAGCAGATAAATTCTGTTACATATCTCTATGTCCTGGCATCGCTAATGATCAAAATTCTTGCTCGTTTGCCTGTATCATCAAAAAACATTTTGACATTTTGCCATTTTGCCAAATGCAGATGTCTGGCAGTGTAGCATAGTGGGTAAGGAGAAGGACTGATAACCAAAAGGTTGCTGGTTCGATTCCTTGCTGGGGCACTGCTGCTGTGCCCTTGGGCAAGGTGCACAGTTGCCTCAGCAAAAATCCAGCTGCATAAATGGATGACATTGTAGAAAATTATAACCTATATAAGTCACTCTGGATAAGAGTGTCCGCTAAATACCAATAATGTAATGTCTGTAGCTTCACACTTCATCACATCCTGAAAAAGCGTTGGGCCTGTAAGAGCAGGGTGATAAAGCCACCCATTTTCTAGTTTCATGTTCAGGTTGGGGGTGGTGTACCTCCCACAAAGGGCTTAGGTTGAAGCAAGGAAGTACTGTAGAGTGGAGTAGTCCTTCTCGGTCAAATGACATGCATTACACAACTCTCAGACCACACACGCTCATAAAGCCTGAGCTTGTTTATATCAGGTTAACTGGTGCAGTTAGTTGCACCGAGACAAAGCCAAGTTGCTTTGCTGGCCCTCTGCACTGCACACTTGTCCTTTAACCCACCTCTCGAAACCCACACCACACCCTCCCGCGCTGGGGCCCAGATCCAGATTCTCAGAAGCCAAAGCTGAACGTCTGCGCGCTGAAGCGGGCCAGAGCAGTGCCCACAACGCGAGCGTTCACGGCATTGTTGTCGTGTTTGTGTTTGCGATGTTTCTGTGGTTTCTGTCGCTGCGCCAGTTATATGCACGGCAGCTAAAGTGTTGATATTATCAGGGGCTTTTTTCTACTCTGCTGCTGTGTGCTGTGTAATTCCATTGGCCTAATCAGCTCATCTGCCAGCCAGATGACTGACCTGATACAGTTTGACTGGGTCTGTTTTATGTTATATTATATTAAACAGGTGGCAGTGTAACATAGTGGTAATGAGCAGGATTCCTAACTGAGAGGTTGCTGGTTCACTTCCCCACTGGGGCACTGCTGTTGTACTCTTGGGCAAGGTACAGTACTTAATCTAGAATTGCCTCAGTAAATATCCAGCTGTATGAATGGATAGCAGGTAAAAACTGTAACCTATGTAAGTCGCTCTAGATGAGAACATCTGCTAAATGACAATAATGTAATGTAGTATTACATTGCTGATTTAATTGGCATGAGTTTGAGGTTGACGGCCTATAGGGCTTCACCATGTAAAGTACTGTGTGAAGACATTGCATTCAAGGATTGTATGTTGAGGCTTGGTACATACATTCCACACAAATGATACAGAAATGTACACATAATGGCTCCGTAAAGCCATCTGTGGATCAAGTCATTGCTTTTTTTTTATAGTCACATGAGCAGCCCTTTGTCATAGTAAATCATTGCCTTACCTAACCACCATCATTTTGTCTTTACTTTCTTTTACCTTGCAAGTTGCTGAATCTGTTAAAATGGCTGGCGGGGTCGTGGCTCGGGCCAAATGCTGAATGGGGCCTTGCCCCGATTCCTTTCACTGAACCACCAGTGCAGCTCCCAGCGCTTTCCAACTTTGCTGCACGTCTGTGCAGTGTTGAATGCGATTGCCTGTAGCACCCTCTTTAGGCGACGCACTCCGAGCCGCTAAAGGAGGACGCGCAGACCTCACGCTCTTTCCTGTCCTAAATAACCACACACACACACCACAGCTGCTTCTCTCTGCCCCACTTTTGCCTTCCCCCGCAGGGTCGGGTGGCTGTGACAGGCTCTCTTGACCATTCTTCTATTAAGGCCGCTACGTCACATAAAATTCCATTTGACTGGTCCTGCTGATTGTCTTTGACTTCAGGTTCGCAGTGTTTCTGGGCTTGTGTTGAAATACTATAGTCCCAAGATAACACGGACTGGCTGATTGCCAGCAGCCACAACACGGAGGGTGATTTCCCTGAAAAAATCCCTTTTAGTTCCCTGCCCAGGAAGGATCAGATTACATCAAACACGCGTGCAACTGCCCCTGTAATTGTGCATTCAGTGACAGCTGCAACTATGTGGGAATTTACCCACATTTATACATAGCCCCTTTCTCCTTGGGGCCACCTTATAACTGTTATGTCACTAGCCTCTGGCAAAGTTCAATTCAAGAGCGTGAGACAGACTGAAACACTGGGAATTGCAGACAGAGAGTTGCAAGAGATGGGCCTAATGAGGGTCAACACTCACTGTCTTCCAACAGGAAGCTGACATGCTTACATTTTTCTGCAGGGAGTGTGCAAGACATTAGTGGATAAATATCCAGGTAAACCAAAAAGTGAAACTCACACTGCAGATGCTGTTGCTGAAAACTGAAATGGACAGACTATGGGTTTAAAAAGGCCAATGTAGAAATATTCTTGAATATTCTGGAAATACTCTTTTTTTCGACAATATATCACCAGTCTACAAGCTGGAGCAGTAAAGACTAATAAAAAATGACTAAAATAAAGTTTATTTTGAAGTGTAACATAAGATTCTGGGCTCATCTCAAGTTAGCTTTTCATGTTTAAGGACTGGTTCACTCCGGCAGAGAGATTGTTTGTTTTCATACTGATTTCAGCTATGCAACATGTAGTTTATGCAGTTTAACCAGCTCTGATGGAGAAATTCCAGAGACTTCCTTGATGGGCGGGTCTTAGGGGAAAGAGGGATTATATCTAATGTTTGGTCATGCTTTCATTTTGATCGTACCGGCGTGTGTGTGAGACGTGTCAGCTCTGACATTGGGGAAACGGCTCTGAATGCACACGGTTACTACGTAAACTGGGAGGTGTGCCAGGGGCTTGCCAGGGTGTGGGTCCCCTGCAGCAGCCTTTTCACCGAAGACCTCATTGATTTTCCCCTGTATGGAGCAGCCATTTGAAAGGCCAGTACATCCACCATCAGGACAGGCCTGGGTTATTACATTGTTAATTATTGGCATTTAGCAGATGTTCTTGTCCAAAGCGACTTACATAGGTTACAGTTTTTTTACGTTTTACCCATTTAAACAGCTGGATATTTTACTGAGGCAATTCTGGGTTAAGTACCTTGCCTAAGGGTACAACAGCACTGCCCCGGCGGGGAATCGAACCAGCAGCCTTTTGGTTACGAGTCCTACTCCTTGAGTGTGACATGCTATGAGTCTGCATGCACCTGTATGCTTCCTTACCTGACGTGAGACTGCTCATTCTTCTTTACTACAGTTAGCTCAGTGGCATGGTAAACACTTATGCAGTTTATTACATCCAGTGTGCATGCCACCTGTTGTGTTCCTGATTAACGTGGCTTTAGTCTCCATAGTGACATCCTTGTTGTTGCACTGACGCGCGAGTTACACTTGCGCAAAAAAAACCGAATCATTTCTCTTTCCTCAGTCTCATTCAGCCCCCATAGCCCTCTTCTGTCCCCCATCCCAGAAACAAAAGACAAAAGGGCAGTTTTGTATTATTTATTTAAAGCAGAGTTACAGAGCAGACGAAAAATATTCCTGAGTTCGTTGCAAACAAATAATAATAATACAGAAACTGTGCGCATTGGTTCACATTTAGCATTTTCACAGAAAAATATTCTCTTGTGTAGCTCCTCCATATTTTCACAAGATAGTGTCTGCATGCAGATATGAGTTCTTTCACTGAAAGTAAATGTTAACCATGGCTTTCTTGCTTTGAATAAAGTCATAGTCATTTAGTAGTACAACAACATCAACATCACATAAGAGAAATGTGATTTTTCAGATCAGAGAACTATACTAATAAGCCATGGGTAATGACTTCCAAGAGATAATCCTACCATTAAAAGGCAATATAGCAATATCAACAATGAAAACAGAGACAAGATGTGACAAATCTAAAACTGAATAAAAGACTAATATCATTATTGTTTCTTTTAATAAGATAAGATGAATTCATTAAATTCTTTCTTGCTAAGACAAGAGAACCTTTAAAATATATGTTATGCATGGAGGATATTTCTCTTTTAGATTCTATTTACATATTTTTCATATTACATATTAGTATAAGCATGGCATATACCACACAACTTTACTTACATTCAGAAGGGCAACTGCCAATAACATGATTGGAGCATTTATATAAATGTTACCCCCATCAGGCTGAAATCTGAAACCGTACATTTTGATGTTATTTGAGGCCAAATGGAGGAATGTCTGTCCTGTAAGTATGTACTGAGTAGTATGTACTTGTTACTAAGAACATTTGCAGATAAGAAATTTTTCTCCTTCCTCATTGATTTTTAGCTGCACCTTTGCCTTTTTAGGCTTGCTTGCTTTTTAGGCTTGCTTTTCCTGTTCTGTTTCTTTAGGCATTTTGTGCCGGTTGCCTCTTCCTCCTTTGACTCCGGCAGGTAGAAATCCAGATCTTTCAGCTCTACGATGGCCTTCTCCAGAGTCTTCACGTCATCCAGCTGGCAGAGGAATGAAGGAAAAGAGAAAACAGAGGCAGGTCAGTGAGTTTCTGCACGTGCATGGGAAAACAGGCGATTGGCCCATTTAGTGCCAGTTAATCATGTGGCCACTGTGAATAATCTGCGTGACGCAGAGTGAATCATATCCTTTCCCTCCCTTCATATGGGTGCAGAGGAGGGGATGGAATGGGCTGGCACTGAATTAATGGGCCAAAACCTACTGTGGCCGTATGATGCGTTGCAAGGACTGGCAATGGAACAATAGCAGTGTTAGAATTATTTAAAAAAAAAACGACGATCACAGGTTCCCGAACAGTGAGGCAATAATTGTGCCTAGGGGCTGAACAGTCAGAGGAGAAACATTCTGAAGCAGGCTGTGTGAATTACCTGTTCCCGTGCCTGCTGAAGCTTTTGAATCTGAAGAATGGCCACTTTTTTTGGCTCAAGGGACTCGCTTTCGCTGGTCTGGAAAAACAACATCATGTGGTTTTATGCAGAAAAGATCAGGTTCAATCAGATCATTCAAAGGCCTGGAATGATTTGTGGATAAAATGATTTTTCTGTCATAAATTTGACATTTCCACTGGTCTTTTGTTAGGATGTGGCACAGTTCCCATATTATTACAATAATTTCACAACTCAACCCAAGTAATTCTAAATAATTGTCAAAGAGGACTTTCCCAGTATTACAAGTGCAACAGTATAATAGACTCTTATTAATGTATATTATATTGTGTGTTACGTGAGTTTTATAGATATAGTAAAATATTTCCATTGTTTATGGGAAAATGATTCATTGTGTCGATATTATTTACCTCATTCATTGGTGTTGATTTTGCTTTTTTGTACAGTCGTCTGCAAACCTTCGGACAGGGAACCTTTTAGAAGAAAGGTTTTGATAAGAGTGTTATTTTCATCATAAAATCATTTCATTTTTATTAGATAATAAACTGCGTTTAAAGCACTGTGCACATAAAACCAGAATTGTACTGGAACGTTATCTGCAGAACAGGAAATATTAACATTACCACTAATTATAAATATGAGTAAGCAAACATTGTATTGCAGACCAGCAGGCCATGTTTTCTGTCTTCTGTGTTTACAAATACATTATGATGAATGGGGTGTCAGCTGGCAGACAGTCATTTTGTAAATAGACTGTGGGTTGCTGAAGTAATACGCAATCAGCATTCAACAGAGTTAAAGCAAAGATTCTGTGTTAGCAATAAGCAAGATGGGCAACTGTCATTTGAGTTCAGTCATTGACTTTTTTCATTTATAGTAACTAGTGACTTGAATTCTTTACATGTACCAGGAAAGAAAGCAGAATGTGTAGTCTCCCAACTGGAAAATGGTCTGCTTAATCCTTCTCATAGGATCGTATGTACTGAAGGAATCAGTCATTGATGGTTTAGCGAGATCTTTAGGATTTGTGCTCTCTAGGAACAGGATGTAGAAAATGTTTTCATCGCAGATGCCAGCAATATAATGAATGTACTTTTTTACACGGGACGTTCTATGTAATGCCGTTGTTACTGTTGCATGGTGGGATTTTTTAGTAGACAATCCCAATGATGGATCAGTATAGTGCAGAAGCCGTGCAGATAGGGCCTGTCTATGATCTCAGAGACCTACCGACAGCAGGCATTTCTTCAGGCGGCGGGCAAAATGCCTCACATCCGTGTAGTTTTCTCCTGACCTTTGTAACACATGATCGTAGAATTCAAAGATCTTCTGCAGGACGCAGCCGTATGCGGGTTCCTCCTGCAGAGAGATGTTCACATGGACATTCCAGTCACAGCCTGCATGCCGCTTTCACACACCGTGGGAGACTGAGCCAGTGACACAGTTGCATTGCATACCCAGTGGTTTCTAACTGTATATCGGCTATATGCTGTTACGCAGTTATATTGTTGCACTGTTATATTCACATATTGGGATAGCCCTCAATTTTATCCTGTGGGGAAAAAAACAGCCAGGCGAGCCAGTTCCATTGGAAGATTAGTCTCTTAAGAAAGTCTGTTTTTGGTTCTGCCCACCCTTAATTAGCGATATCTAAAAACGGGAAACATGTTATTCTCAGGACAGTCAGATTGCATGTAAAATGCAAAGCGCTAGGAAGACGTTTCTTTCTTCACTTGGCGTTTTAACGTTTCTTAAATTTTACGGTACTGTTTAATTAGGTTTTTGCCCTCAAGGACAGCAGAGCACTCTCTCATGGATGTGGTCTGCAGTGACCCTGAGGTGTCCAAAGGTGTTTTAGAGGGATGGCTAGGCTTGTGGTCATTCAGCGTCAGTGCTGGAGGGCCGGGTACAGACAGTGACATCTTAGTGCGTGTGAAGGATAGCCAGTAAAGGATAGCCAGGATAGGATACTTACTTTGATTTTAACAAAGACTGACATCCTCACCAGAATATTCTGATCATGCGATGTCTCCTTACAAAAAAAAAAAAAAAAATTAAATAAGATGTTATGCACAGAGTTGACAAGTGGAATACTTTACTGAGTGTGTCACAAAGGCTGTGCTGCAGTCACCTGTCAGCGCGAATCTGATTTTTGAATGTAGAATAGGAACATTAAAAATGCAAAACATTAGACAGGGGAATAAACTGATTTCAAAAAGAAAACCCCTCACAGCGCAAAGCTTTCCTGCCAAGATTTTTTTACTCGGCATACAGACTTGTTGAACCTTCAGCTCCTGTCATAAGTCATACCTCCTGTTAAATGTTCTTAAAGTACGTGGTTAACATTTTTTTAAACCGAGATGATTTGTGGTTCACCTTGCCACCTGCTACTGTCATATCAGAAGCCGACTGCATACCATAAAGACAACACCAGATTGCATGAACACATCTCACGAATATCATTTTACTCTATCATTTGAGCATATATTATTAAGTTATGACAACCATTTCTGAGTGGACAAGCGGACAAGGCAAGTACTAAGACCACACTTACACCACTATTAACTTCCTCTTGGAAAAACAAAATATTTGACAGGAGAGAGATTCTGCATGGCACAGTGGTACTGAAATTGGCAGATCTATACCTAAATGGCTGCCAATTAATACATTGTGGGTAAAGCAGAATGAAAGTACTCACAATGCCTTCGCCAAGGTTTTTCACTAGGTTGGTCCATTGAACTCGGTCCACACAGGGAGCACTGGTCTTGGTTGCTGTTTCCTCTCCCCCGGCCCACTCCACAGTGGCCAGCAGTATGGCCAGCAGCCATGTGCCCAGAGCACTTTCAAACATGGTGACTCAAAGCCGAATGCTCACTCCTTTCCTGCATGCAGGCTTAACATTCCTCTGGTTACAAAGTCTACTTTATACACCTGTGCTTCCTCGTGATGTCACTCGCGCTGCACCTCCCTTTTTTTTCCCCACGCTCGAGAAGTGTGCCACCTGGGAAGAAAAAAAAAAAGAAAAATGAAACGCCCACAAACAATTCAGCACAGCATCCTCAATGGGAAACATGATAGATTTGAGTCCTCTCCTCCTCCTGTTCCTCTCCTGTCTGCTCCCAATTGGCTTGCTGGGATGAATCGCGCTGCGTGTTGCAGACAAATCTTTGTTTAAGAGTTTAATTTCAGGCTTTGAGAGGGGAGAGGAGTTCAGACGCAGGCTGTGCTGTCGTGACAGCAGAGTTTATTCAGGTCAGGACATTTCGGGTCTTGGTGGTGACGGCCTAGATTCTAATCGTAAAGAAGATGTACGCAATTCGGGGCGTCTCTCACAGTTCGATGTGGTAATCTTTTTTTTTTTTTCTTACAGACATAAGCATTACTACTGTCCCTAGCTCAAAAAATGACTGATGTTTCAGTAGTTGAAAAGTCACAAATTGATACCCCTAATTTTGGTCAATGACCCAGACCCTCTCTCCACTACCACCTCTATGAAATTGTAGATACATCTGTTTTTGGGTAGTCTTATTAATGGGGCAAGGCGACTGATAAAACATGTCACAGGACACCTGTCGGTGGTGTTTAGTGACTTAATATTGATGCAGAAAGGGAGCATTATGATAAAGCTGGTCTTGCTGGCAGCAGGACAGTGGGTGGAACAAGGTGTGGGCTGCGTCTCTTGGCCTAATTTCAAATTGAGACGGGCTTGGCACGGAAATCGCCTTTGATTGGGATGCTACCAGTTGGCCTAGTTCTTCTTCTTGTGCCCTGAGTGGGTCACCTCAGTATTCTGCTCATTTTCCATGCATGTGTAGGTGTTGACTCAGCCAGCATCCCCCCCAATCTTCCATTGCTATTAGTATTCAGCCTCAGTCAAGGTGATGCTCTCGATCACTTGTAGCCACAGTGAGGAAAACTGTGTTTGCGATATGATTTACTGACTCCGATGCTGGTTTCCGCTTTTTAATGGGGGTGGGAGGGGGGGTCCTTGTTAACCTCTGTACACGGCTGCAGTATTAGACCATCTTGGTTAGAATTAGATTTGGAAAAGGACACACAGCCAGTGAATTTCACACCACCCCATAGCATCTCTCACCTATGAGCTGCACCCCATCGCAGAAAACATCACTGTGGAGCAATCGCTGTGGTAACGAGTAACCATGGGACCACACAGCAGCATGCAACTCTCCACGTACCACCAATGCTGCTTTTGCTGTCAAAAAAACAACTGAAGTCATTTGTTTATAAATTGTGTCATGCATGTTTTCAGACTTTCAAGCTTCCTCTTTCTTGTCTGTGACATAATTTATTTGTTAATCATGTCTCACACATTGTCAGACATTTTAACTTCTTCTTTCTTTTGTGTGACTTGTTTGCAAATTGTCTCGCGTGTGTTGTCAGACATTTTAACTTCTTTTTTTGTGTACACCAACATGCCAGTGTACTTCCTGTTTTAATTCCAAAATTTCAAATTCCCCACACTCATCAGACAAGGTTGAGATCATCTGTGACCTTGTCTGTCTGACGAAGTTTCAGAAGATCATGGAGATTGCCTCTGTGTACTCAGCTGTTCTCTTGGCCTTATCACAGTGATAAAACAGTAACTACTCCTGTCCCTGCGCTCAGGGCATTGGAGCTGCCTCTACAAGAGAACCTCCTCACTAATATATTACTAATATTGTCTATGAGAGAACCCCCTCACTTATACATTACTAATATCGTCTACTAGATGACCCCCTCACTAACACATTACTAATATTGTCTACCAGATAACCCCCTCACTAATGCACAACTAATATCGTCTACCAGATAACCTCACTAATGCATAACTAATATCGTCTACCAGATAACCCCCTCACTAATGCACAACTAACATAAACTTCCAGATAACCCCTTCATTAATGCACTACTAACATCAACTACCAGATAACCCCCTCACTAATGCACAACTAATATCCACTACCAGATAACCCCTTCACTAATGCACAACTAATATCCACTACCAGATAACCCCTTCATTAATGCACTACTAACATCAACTACCAGATAACCTCTTCACTCATGCACAACTAATATCCACTTCCAGATAACCCCTTCACTAATGCACAACTAATATCCACTACCAGATAACCCCTTCACTCATGCACAACTAATATCCACTTCCAGATAACCCCTTCACTCATGCACAACTAATATCCACTACCAGATACCCCCTTCACTCATGCACAACTAATATCCTCTACCAGATAACTCCCCCACTAATGCACAACTAATGTGCACTGTTAATCCCCTCACTAATGTGTCACCGATGTGCCGTGTGAAAGCGGGCTGCTCTTCACCTGAGCAAAGTTTCCAGTGTGTCGTCCTGTCCTGCAGAGCACCTCTGCTTCACTAGTTCCTCTTTCGCTTTCGTTCAAGACCCCCGCTGGGGAAGCGTCGACCTCTCCATGCAGCCTCTGTGGCGTGCAGACAGACAGACGGGCAGGGTCTCTGAGAGCGCTGTGTGCTCACACGCCACCCCTGTCAGCAGGTCACCTTACAGCCTCCGCTCAGCACACACCACGACCAGACGCTCATCTCAACCTGTGAAATCCTGTCAGGGAGATGAGTGTTACCATCTGAGTAATGAACCCAACCAAAACTCAGCTCAAGGCACAGCTGAATATCATTTTATAATTACAGGGTTGATTTACAAGTGCTTGGCACATCCAAGGAAACCCTTTTTCCTTGGCAGTGTGCTTTCTCCAGACTGCCAGAAATGTCTTGTAATGGCTGCTTTATGATATGAATAACTTGCATATGTTTAGGTGTCATTATTCATGTTCTTTGATTAACCCTGAAGTATTGTGGCTTAGGTATATACTGCTTACACAATAAGCTACTCTTGTTTCCCTGTTGCCGTCTCTATTCTGTCAGTGCGCGATTGAAATGGCATATAATCAGTCAGGTGTGGAGTTTGTTGGTTTGTGTCTGTTCATACTGGTTTTGGCTACCAGTTCCAGTACCTCTGCGTTCGCTTGCTATGATTGATATGGCTCATTTAGAAATGATGGTCCGGATCATGTGCTTTATGTGAATATTCCTGAGCCATGAATCTGCATGTCAGTTACCTGCACGATTTAGCACATCGACACACCAGCTACTTCATGCCCTCAGGTTAGCAGTTATGTAAGTGCAGTGAGAACTTGAATAAATGCAAGTGGTGAAGACAAGTACAAGGAAAAAATGCCACCTCTCTGTCACACTCTTCTACTCTTCCCAGAGCTGAATAAGATTCACACCATTCTCTTGTCTGCCTGAGCCAGTTGATAACGCAGCTATTCTAACGGGAAGTCCCATATCCCAGCAGCACTGGAAATATTGCATTGTTCTGAAGAAACGTAGCACAGCTAACTTCTGTAATGTGATCAATGTTTGCCTTTTTAAAAAGCTTTTGTTTGCACTCCTCCTTCATTTCAGGCTCCTTGTTCTCTCGACATTGTTTGGTCTTTTTCTTTCCTTTGGTGCTGCTGTGTTACGTTATACCCATGGGATTTATTAGTTGTCAGAGTAACTCAGGTGGCAGCTGAAAATTCCCCGCTCTTTGATTCCCTCAGTGGCCAGCCCTTCATACAGGGAGCAGGGTGATTCTGAGCAGAGCCAGTGTTTCTCAGCCCAGTTCCTGGGATGTGCATGAAGACTTCAGTTCTCTCTGAGATTCCATTCCACTCACTATGATTCAGATGGTAGTAACTGAATGCTAACCTTTGTTCGACATTTGTTTGACAAGTTATCCACTGTGCTGTAAGCCCAAATTTTGTGTGTATGTATGCGTGCATATGCGTGTGTGTGTGTGCACGCGTGCGTGTGTGTGTGTGCGCGTGTGTGTGTGTGTGTGTGTCTGGGTTTCACCATACGGTTGGTAAGGGATACTTGTATGGCTCAAGAGTAAAATTTGAGCTGCGTTAAATCTGACGTACGTGGAGTTACAACACCAGGCAAAATATAAAAATAGATCATGTGGAAAGAACCAGATGAATATCAGCATATATTTAGTCCTTCTGGGGTTTTGCTTCGATCAGGACAAAGATAGAGATAACGCCTCAAAATTTTTTCCCTGGAATGTTTTTTTAGCTCCGCCCCCTTGGCTGGATGGTGCCTCTTAGATTACCGCAGCCTGGCCTATGCAAAGCCGTGGAAACACGACAAGCACAACACCACTTTGTTACCATCCCTTGAGTGTTGTGCAAGGGAAACAACCAAACTGCAGGCTGCAGAACATGTGTTCATATCGGTTAAAGTGGAGAATGTACCCACCCCTTCTCCCCCTACCTCATCATTTGTAGGTTTGTAGGGGCAGGGGTTTGGAGAAGTGGTAAGGAGCAGGTCCCATACCAAAAGGTTCCTGGTTCATTTCCCCCACTGGGGTACTGCTGCTGTACACGTGGGCAAGGTACTTAACCCATAATTGCCTCAGTAAATATCCAGCAGTATAAATGGATAACAAGTAAAATTTGTAACTTCAGTGAGTTGATCTGTGTAACACCGTCTGCTGAATGACAATAACGTAATTTAATGTTAGTGTTCTTAGTAGTATGCAACAGTAATTGGGTTCATACTTACAAAAATGTGCTTTCAGCATCATCACATCTGCCCATCCAATCAGAAAACCAAATCTAACAAGACACAATCCAATTAAAAGAGCCATTATCCATTAAAAGAGCCAGACTCCAAACATGGAATCATGTCAGATAAATGTACCCCCTGACTCTGCATGGAGGGTGGTGCTGAGACACCAGTATGTCATTTATCTAGATGATTCCCAATAAACTGACAAACTACAGTGCCTATTAATGCATTGAAAGTAGCTGGAGATGAAAGGACTTTTTCCAAGGTGCTCCCTGGAGGTGGTGTTGGAGGTGGCAGTTGGTCATGTGGCATCTCATTGCATGGGTTTCTGTTGTCACCGGGGTGACACCTTGCCGTCCCCGAACGGGGCGCAGTGGAAACCGAAAAACACATTCCGTCAGTCCCACGTCATTATGTCAGTTTTAGTCACCGTCAGAAATGTCTGAAATGGAGAGAAACAACTTTCACCTGTCTGATCACAGAGGTGCGCCTCATTCGCTTTGTAAATTTAATCATGGATTATTTTATAATTTATATAGAACATTTTAGGATTGTATTTAATTTATGGCTTTAAAAATGAATGGTATGTATGAACCATAGTTTCAGAATCAGTGTGGTTCATATGCACCACTCATGTTTTAAAGCAATTGTCATTTTTTAAGAGATGTAGGATGTCCCTTGTGATAGAATGATTACCATTACTATAGACGTATCTACAATGTCAGATGTACCTTATCACACTGGCCGATTTTCTGCAATAACAAGCACAATCAAACCACTGTGTGTGAACATGCAAATGCTATCTTCAGCTGTCCGGGAAGTTCCATTAAGAGAAAGTTACACTATGCGGTGTCATGTGATGCTTTCTGCCTGAGGGAATGTGCTGCCACTGAACACAGGCTCTCACTGACGTTTCATTCCAATTCTGCACAATTAAACCAGTTGCCATTCATCTCTTTTGGTTGTTGCACATCTTCAGAGATCAAGGACAATAGCTTGATTCCAGAACACAAGCTCAAGGACACGTAAGAGAAAACTGCAGCTTGCAGCAGAAAAAAAGCAGATGATGTGGAGAATTGTAGCCTCTGAGATAACATGAGAATGACTGGCCTCAGGGTAGGTGTTGTGGGTCGACAGCCAATCAGTTTTGGAGCAAGTCTCCTTATATCCCAATGTCTACATAGTATGTATGACTTTTTGTGCCCGCCCCCCCTGTCGATTGCAATTTCGCCCCTCTGTATTTTCTCCTGGTGCCAAGCCTACTATGGCACTGGCCCTTTAAACAGTAGCAGGCTCAGTCAAGACTGACTAATAACCAGTGAGAGCTGTGTTGGTAAAGCTGCATAACAATGTTGTAGGTCCTCTCCATGGAAGGATTAAATGTGGCCTTAAAGGGTGATAATGATCTTTATAAGATGTAAACACCAGTACTGGAATACATTCCAAAGGATGTTTTAGTCATTTAATTAAGAGACCTTTTTGGAGTAGAGGGACTCTGTTAAACCACATGATTTACAGTGTACTGTATATATGTATGTGCAGTACCAGTCAAAAGTGGACACACCTGATTAAGATAATGGCAAACATGCATTTAAAGACGTTTTGATCTAAAGTCTTATGTTTAAATGCTTGAAATGTGCTTCTTACATGAATATAAATAGTGAAGTCAACGCCTATGTACTCATGTGTATGTATGCCTATGTGTTTTGACCTTTTTTACTTGTTTGGTCAGTGCATACAGTAATTCCATTGATGTTATTTCATAGCTTTGATGTCTTTAAGATTATTCTAAAATGTAGAAAATGGTAAAAAATAAAGAAAAACCCTTCTATGAGTAGGTGTGTCCAGGCTTTTCACTGGTACTGCATATGTACGTACTGTATGTTTGTGCATATTCATGAATGTATGTGAGTATGTATGCGTACATAAATGTATATATTTATGCATGAATGAGCGCCAGGCTTTGCATTTTCATTTTTCATTTTTCCTACCTTATTGAGAGGAACATTTAAATTGACCTGGGTGGCTGCCTGAGGCAAGGTATTACCAATCTTTCCTTAAAATTGACTGTTGGAACTTTTTTATCAGTGATTCTAAATATGCAAATCAATACAATGTTTCGGAAAAAAAAGGCAGACGGTTCCAGTGCCACCCATGCATCTGAAAATAGATCATGCGGAGAGAGGCAAGGGGAGGAATACAGGCAGCTCATGCCATGTGGGACTTTTTCAGATCATCACAGAGATAGCGCTTACAATAACTTACAATAATATGTCCTGCAGGAGGTTTTGGGGGCGGGGGGGTAACAACTTTAGCTCTTCACCTGGAAGCAGTTCTGCCAGGCCTGAAATGAATATCACTTTCCTATGCCATTTTTATAGCCTTTTCATTCATTCATGTACTTCATACTTTGTGCCACATCCACACATCAGCGTATGTGTCAGAACAAGCATTTTTTTACAGTCTCTGCTTGGGGTAAATTAAGCAGTTTGGGCAGCAGGGTTCATATTTGCATTCACAATATGTTCCATGTGCTGTTTTAGGCCCTTTGCTTTGACTTTACACGCTCTGAATTTGTGGCAGCTATAGTGAACGCCAAGGCTAAACTAGCTGAGAGGATCGCGACGCCTTGGCAGAGAAACGTTTGTTGTAACCACATTACATCATGGCCTCAGGAAGAGTTGAGGGCTTTTTGGGCCCTGCTGTTTGTTTTTATCTGAGTCTGTCTGAAAGCTGCCACTCGTGTTCGAATCACGCACTCCGGCGTGGGCTAGACTGCAAAGGTTTGCTTTTAGGATATGAGTAATTAAGATGTTTCTGTAACTCACAGAAGGTGTGATAATTCCACACAGTCTCTCTGCTCTGTTTACTGCGACAGGAGTGTGTGTGTGTCTGTGTGTGTTTGTGTGTTTGTCTGTGTGTGTTTGTGTGTGTGTGTGTGTGTTTGTGTGTGTGTGTGTGTTTATGTGTGTGTGTGTGTGTCTGTGTCTGTGTGTGTGTTTGTGTTTGTGTGTGTGTGTGTGTGTGTGTGTGTGTGTGTGTGTGTGTGTGTGTGTGTGTGTGTGTATATATGCGTGTGTGTGTATGTGTGTGTTTGTGTGTGTGTGTGTGTGTGTGTTTGTGTGTATGTGTGTGTGTGTGTGTGATGTGAGTGAGTGTTATGCCTTTGAAAAACATGTGTATTAATGTGGACAGAGACTCCATGCCTTTTTTCAAGACCAGACTAATGTATGCACACATATACATGAGTAAGACTCCAGTGACCCCACTCACTTTGTATGTACTTCAATCCTTTGCTTTATAATTCACTACATATGTCTGACATAGAGAGATTACGTTCCAGCCTGTCTTCCTGAAATGCTAGTTGTTTGAGGTTGTAATGTAAGTGAAAGGTTAGATTCTGTGCCCCAGGGTCTTTTAACGTGTCGTGTATATTTTAACCATGTCAACATAACACTTTCGGTAGCATTGAACCTGAAAGAGTACATTTCTAAAATGATCTTGGAAGACGATCACGACTCATTAGAATGATCAGTTTACTTTATTTAATTCATTTAAAGTGCATTCTGAGCAAATGTACATAACTTTATGTTCATAGTTTTATTCAGTCATAGACCATACGCAACTTGATTCACCAGAAAAATACTGCTGTCAAGTAAAAAAAATTGCATAAAATTTTGCAAAAAATTGCAAAACAAGGTTTTATTCGCTGTTCACAGGTCATTGCCATGAATTAAATAAATAGGATTAAATTAAATAAATAGCTGCCTGAGTGGGCCTTTCAGGATGGTGCCGGTAAAACACTGTGAGAGTTATGGCCAGGTGACCCTCTTCCTTTGAGCGTTCCTTCTCCTCCGCCTCTCCTTCTTGCCGCGGATCCTGCTTCCCAGCTGTGCCGCCTCCTGATACACTGACATCAGCTCTTTTATGGCCTTCCGCTGGACCACCAGGTCGTCCATCTGCGAGGAATCAGCAACAGAGATAGGGTCAGACTGAGCCCATGCTTTGATGTGCGCTCCACCGGCGATGGGCTCAAACCCTTTATGCTGTCTTTCAGAACAAGCGCTGTTCTGTCCATGTAAAGGCAATGTGTGGAGCCGGTCCTTCATTACATTAATTTACATTTCATTACCAGTCATTTAGCAGACACTCTTATCCAGAGCAACTTCCAGCACAATAGAACAGAGGTGTATCCATTCAATTTAAATGAGCAACAGTGTCAGACCAGGCTAACAAAACTCCCAGACCAGTGAGTGTGAACAAAACGCTATTCAAGCCCAACCACAAGTTAACTTGTTCAACCAGACGAGACAAGGGTAGCCAAGTATACTACCATACATCGCAGTTAGTTATCTCATTCATTTTTTTTTTTCAACGGGCATGTGGGTTCAGGTGCTATTCGAACTAACTGTGCTGTGCTCTATCTCACAAACTTGTATAACAGCCTCAAACACGTTTTCATTTTTATTCTTTTTCTTACAGAGCATTACAATTGCGACGCTTGCTGAAATTCACACGCAGGGAAAAACCTGTCTAAGATGTGAAAAAAAACGAACGCTTGTCTAATTTAAATGCTAAAATATAAGAGCAAAACACATCGAGCCTAGAAACAAAATGTGTGATTATCTGCGTTGGCTATGGGACTAGTCTACATAGATTAGTCGTCATGGAAATCTGATGGCCAAATTGAACTACAATTCCAGAAGTGCCTGTCGAGCCTGTGACACCAGCGGAATATATATGGACCACTGACCCAGGCTACAGATCTGGCCAAATGAGATCAAGACTTTACTGAAGGGAATATGTCTGCTGCATAGCAGCTGTTGGACAGACCAGCAAACACAGCGAATTGTTGACCATCTCTTAAACACACAGGTGCGCCTTAGCAACAGACGACCTGCTCTGAGATTGGCTTCTGCTACAGTATAGTCAGTAATCAAAAATCAGTCCTCTCTATGACAATACCATTCTATCAGAGGTCCTCAGTGTACCATTTCCATGACAACGCCAGGGTTTCTGATTCCGTTGTTGGCACCCTGCTCTCCATCGTCTGCATCTTAAGGCCTGTTAAGTTCAGAGAGTATAGAGGCCTCTCTTTCCTCTGTGTGTAATAACTGTTAGGGAGCTGTTTTGCTCACTATAGATGAGCAAATGTGAAGGACCGTCGGGTCCTCCTAGCTGATTCTTACTGTTGCCTCTTGATGTAACCCCTGCAGACAGAGTGGCACCACTGTGTACAGTGTTCTGTGACCCCGTGACCTTTCGGGCACTCACCTTCAGGGCCCACAGTTCCTGCAGTCTCTCCTTAAGAAGGTGCTCCTTGTTGTTGAAGTAGTTCCTCCTCAGCTCATCCACTCTGTGTCTGACTTCATGGAGGCTGGTTCTGATGTCCCTGTCCTGCGTGCGGTTCAGCATGTTCGACAGGATCCTGTCGTACACCTCCAGGATCTCATGCAGCAGAAACCTCTGTTCGCACTCCTGCCAGAAAGCCGCGGGAAAACAAAGATTAGCCATGACTGTTCAGGTGCGATGTTTCATCAGAAGTGAAATAAAGGAGAGAATGTTGTTAAATAAAACAATCGATTATCGTTTAACCCCCCCCAAGACTTGAAAATGTTTACCTCAAAATTGCCCAGGTTAGGGAAAAGGGGATGTCCGAACAAGGCCTTGTCGCTTGTTTTCTGCAATGAGGAGAAACAGGAAGTACCTCTTATTGCCTGTCTCAACAGCCCCACTCAAACTCCATTCATAAGAATGAATGGGTAACCAGCAGGTGATTTGTGAAACTGTTGTCATATCAGGAGGATAAAATTTAACATCTTTCCCCACTATTTAAGTATATGACACATGGCAAACGACATGCCAGTGGTGTAACCCTGTGTGTGTCTTACTGTGTATACCTTTACTCTGGACCAAAACCTGACCTTCTAAACTATTCGCATATACTGTCTGTATAATGTTTTAACGCATGTTTGTGAGGTATTCTGAACCTATAGTTTGCCCATTCTCTTTCACTAGTTTGAAGATGCCTTTAAAAATCCCATTGGATCTGGGCAAAGTTGGCTCTGGTCTCCTGCAGGTTTCTGCACATGTTGTTGAGCATGAGATCTGGGCCTGTGTGGTTGATGTATGCACTGGTCAAAGATGGCATCTCTCAATTTCCTGAAGTCTGGCCTGTGCGAAACCTTGGTCATATGGCATCCATGAGAAGCCATAGTCATTACCCCTTGAGTGCTTAGCACAGAAACACCCAAACTGAGAGATGCTGCAGTGCAAGTATACAGAGAAACCGAAGACTGTACCCATCCCTTCACACCTTCCCCATCCCCCGCTCCACCGCGTGTCGGTTTGCATTCTTACTTGGTACACAACGGTAACTGGGTTCATACTCACAAAGTGTACTTTCAGCTTCATGATGTCTGCCTTCGTCCTCTCTGGTATGAAGTCGTTGTTGGAGTTTGCCCAGCCGATCAGTAGACACAATCCAAATAAAAGTGCCAGATTCCGAAGTGAACACATTTGCCCTGAGTTAGAATGGTCAAGCGTGGTAATCCTGAACCCAAAGATGCGATGGAGCTGGAGACTTTCTATCTCAGAAATGTCTTTTGTGATGCTGCCTGTGCTCCGTTCTCAGGACAGGTCTGTTGAGAATGATGCTCGACGGTAGAGACGAAGGTATTTATAGTGTGTGAACAAATGCCCCATCGACATACTCTTGGGTGTGAATTTGTGGCTTTTCGTGGGTTCCGCAGTGTTGCATATTTCCTTTAAATCACTATTGCGCCGCTGCTGCTAGCACAGGTGACGTCTTCTCAAGCTTCCCCCATTGGAATCCCTGGAAGGTTTGCACCCTGCTGTTGGAGGTGCTTACAAATTTCTTTTTTGGGTGCGGGTGCGGGTGCGGGTGCGGGGGTGGGGTAACAGCGCGGAGAGATGTTGAGTTTGGAGCACCTGTCCCCCCCCCCCCCCCCCTCCCCAAATAGGTCCCCTCTGATGTGTCACTGGCCCTCGGTAATAGAGGGAAATGTGGTTTTGTTGCCCAAGACTTTCTAGTAAAATGAGGCTCTCTTGAGCAGAAAACAATAATGAAACTCGCACTTCGATACTAGCTTCAGTTGTTGGCAAGAGTGTGGAAGAAAATGGGGGCTTGTTGCTGAAGGAGTGGTGTTACTATGGCACAATACTACTAAGGTGTCTCCTGTGCTTCCTTCAAGCATTTTTTTTTTTTTTTACTTAACATCAATGCCAGTACGCTGCTTCAGCAAGTTAGTTCCTGCAACATTTATTTAGCAAATAAACCAAATGCAACGTTCTGTATTTGAATGTACAGCGGGCTGCAGATCATGCGTTGGACGGTTTTGAGCTAAACGTCTGCAGCCTGAGCTTGACACTGCCGAGGTGCGCTCTCACAGTCGGGCCTGTTGCATGTGACAGCAGTCAGCCCTCCTCCCCTTTCTGCTTGCGCACGGGTGTCATCTGCATGGTCTTGCTTTGCGTGGCCTCACTTTCTGGGGTCTCACCTCCTCTCCTGAGGTTTTCACACCTCTGTATCTGAAGTAGAAAAAGAGGGCCCCCCCTGCAGTCAGGATCCCCACATCCTATATCACACTTAGAGACGCTTTCTGTAAAAACCGTGACTGTGCATTCAGTTCGTGCTGAAATGAAAGTAAGCACAGGCATACCAGGAATTCTGCTCAGTGTGGAATTTTTTAAAATTTTTTTATATTTCGTTTCATAGTTCACATTTCGTTTTCACCTTGCATGGTGGATTTTTGGATTTCTCTGGAATTCTCTCATTTAGTAGCATCATTCAGATCATTTTCGGTAGCAAATGCCATATTCACACTAACACTTGTCTTGTTTGGTGAAAGGAAAGGCAAAAGCTGATGTAATCGGCTGGCGGCTGTTGAATCGGATTTTGACTTTTGACTAAAGAATGGCGATGTGAGACCCATTTGCCACCATTAGCACTTGTGATTGTGTAAAAGGCCCAGTAAGCAGTGTTAAACCGCAGACCACGTCAATTCATTGAGAGTATCTCATGGAGAGAGGACTTTTTCCAAGGGGGTCCCTGGAGTTGCTGTGGTGTGTTGGTTGCGTGGCGTTTGCGTGTTGCGTGGGTTTCCGTCATCACGGACCCGCCTCCTCTCGGGTCTTCCGGGACTGCGGGCCGTGGCGACAGAAACCCCAGTCATCACTGCCGAGGTGACACCTTGCCGTCCGCAAACGGGGTGCAGTGGAAACCGAAAAACACATTCCATCAGTCCCACATCGTTATGTCAGGTTTAGTCACCAGTCTGAAAAGGAGTGAAGAAACTTTCTCCTGCCCAGTCAGAGAGATGCACCCCCATTCACTTTGTTCCTTTAACAAAGGACTATGATCAATATAGAACATTTTTAGGATTTTATTTGTCTTTGGACAATGAACTAAAGATTGGGAACCAGTGTTAGAACAGATACATCTATGACGTGGGATAGTCTTTGTGACATGGTTATTACTGTTACAACGAATTTATTTGCAGTGTCAGATATCCCTTGTGACAGAATGATAAATGCTATTGTAGATATATGTACAATGTAGGATGTCCCTTGTGACAGGATGATTACTGTTACAATAGATATATCTTCAATGTTGGATATCCCTTGACTAATTTACCATGCTGGCTGATTGTATTTATAGTATGTTTCTTCTTGTTCTTCTTCCTTTTCCTCTTCCTCTTCCTCTTCTTCTTCTTCCTCTTCCCTTTCCTCTTCCTCTTCTTTTTCTTCCTCTTCCCCTTCCTCTTCCTCTTCCTCTTCTTCCTCTTCCTCTTCTTCTTCTTCTTGAATATGTCATGCACTTTAAGACTGCTTCTGTTTTGATCAGTCTGAAGTGATAAATTTCACTGGGTGTAATCAAGACAGGAAGAATTCTGCTCATCAAATAACTTCAGAAAAACTTTGAGTTTATGCAATGGATCCAATTGCTTCCAGTTACTGAAAAATGATTATTTTATGATTGCCTTCAAATTATCCTTAAACTTTGTCTAATCTACTCTCACCTCTAGGTTTCCTGGGGAAAATGTTTGAAGAAAAAAGAACCCCACAGAAAGACTTTAGCTGAACATGGCTAACACTGGCCAAGTGGATGGCTCTATTGTGTTGCATACATGAAGGCCAAACGCATTCCCAGCCACCACTGTAAACTGTCATGAGTGAACAAAGCTTAACTTGAACACGGTGGGATGGTGAAGCACCAACATTTTTTTCTTTGTTGTTGTTTTCTTTTTTTTTGGCGAGCACTATGGCCCTGTCCTTCTCGAGGACATACAGTATGCGCTCATTGAAAGCCACCGAGCAGTATGTGCGACAGAAACTTCCTAACGAAACCAGTGCGTGACGCATGTTTTCAGGCACAATACCTGTTTCTCGTAAGATCTGCGTCAGGTAACGCAGAGGAAAGAAAAATCATGAGGGGTGGAAAGACTTGCGAAGGAAGCGACATCGCAATGGCAGATGCACAGCTCTTTTTTGCACTTTCTAAGGTGAAGAAAACTCATTATCTACCTGAATGAATGAAATGACATTTTGGCTAAACGTTTGCAGCTCTTTCCATATAAATCAAAGGTGTGTTTTTGTCGAACTTTCGTACATTAAAATGAATCAGCTACTGTCCCTAACTGTGTGATAAAGGTTGGTTCTATTAGTCTGTTTTTGAATGAAGAAGTATTTTTCTGCTATTAGCATCTTCTCTGCGGATGTGTTATCCGAACTTGTCGGTAGATATGTGGCAGTTCACATCGGAGGGCTGTATCACATAACCCACAAAGCAGTAACAGCAACATTAAGGAAACCAAGTCACATAGTCACACCTTTTCTGCGCTGTGCAGGTTTGGTTTTGGCAGTGATCGGGACAGAACTTTGTGCTCCTCAGCAAGCTGAATGCAAAAACCGCTGCTCTCTGCATCACACGTTTTATAGCTGAGTCATCCTTTTTAATAGCTTGTAAAGAGATAGTAATGCCTCATCTCAAAATAGCTCAAAACCATTCAGAAATATTTCAAGATGTTGCTTTTAATCTTTAGTATAAGTTGTATCTACCATTAGCTTGCTTCCTGGACCACTCAGTGTGCAAGCTCTGAAAGCACAACTATTACTATACATTCTTTTCCTGCTTCTAGTCTGCATAGAAATGAAGTGATATTGAATATGTAATGAAGATGTATTGATGTTGTTATTAATTGATTATTGAACTTATAGGGAGGCTTTTATATTGTTGATTGAGAGAGAGAGAGACTTATGAGGATCAACCAGACTGGGGCCTATTGGAACCCCTCAGGTAAAGATCATATGTTCCTCCTCTCTCCATTGTACATGTATATCTCAGTCAACAAACCTCTGAGAATGAAGCTCCATTATAAAAAAAGGTTATAATTGTTATGCACTTTTAGTTAGTAAAAAAAGGCCATCTTTTGTGTATGAAAATGTCAGTTCAAAATCAGTTCTACACAGTGCAAAAGCTTTACTTTTTAAATGTGAGTTAATGTTTGATTGCATTAGCAAAAGGCAACTAGGGATGAGGACAAGGAGTTTTGAAAAGAAGTGTCTCATGTCTCGATTTATTATTTCTCATAGATAGAAGTGAGACAGTAATATGGCAACCAAACATCCATCTATGTGACTGTAAGTGGCCATCCTGGACCAAAGATGAAAGCGAAATCAAATTTGTAAGAATGCAGATTGTATAAGGAGGGTAGGGCAGCAGTGTGGTGTGGCTAAGGAGCAGGGCTCATAACTAAAAGGTTGCTAGTTCAATTCCCCGCTGGGGCATTGCTGTTGTACCCTTGAGCAAGGTACCTAACCTGCAATTGCCTCAGTATATACCCAGCTATATAAATGGATGACGCATAATAAAAATTGCAATGTAAGTCGCTCTGGAAAAGAGCATCTGCCAAATGATAATAATGTAATAATGTAATGGGTAGAATCCACAGAAATGTGAGGTGCACTGGCACACCTGTTAGAATCAGCACAGTCACCAGTGAAAACCATTTAACAGCAAGAAGAAAAGAGAATGACTTTGGTGCAGCATGTTGAGGAAGTCATGATTACAGTACTGGCACCAATTGAAATGGGAGTGCTAAGGCATCTTGAGTAATACATGCTCTCTATTTTAATAAATTTTGCTTTATGTTTAAGGAGCATTTGATTTTGATCACTGTCCCCTTTTCATAAAATCCTGAATTGCAACAACATTTCTGATCACAAAGTGTCAATGTGGCACTACATTAACTCAGCCATACCTGTATTCCTAAATTCCACTTGGGTGGTGTTGTAAAGATTTAGTGGAATTTCTCGGGCTTCGCCGACTCCTATCTCTGAATGGGACAGCACCATTCAGCAAAAAGAAGCTGCTCGGTAACGCCTCCTGCATTCACGTTCATGGTGCCGTTGAGCTGATTCATCAGGTACTCTGTTTTTGGTTAGAGGTGTCACTGGCATCAGCTGCAGTGAACGAATCCTTTCCCACCTCAACGACATGTCATTCTCGCTAGGCTGCTACACTGTGTGTCATGGCCAGCAATGAGTCTTTGGACAGACTGAATCATTTCTTTACGATGATTACATAACTGCACTGAGGTGCTGGGATTTAATGGCTTAAATGTGGTTGTTGTGTCACTGGTTTTGTGCTTTGTGAGCGTGATTGCAGTCAGCAGTCATTTGTAAAATAACTTTTTCCATTACTGTCTACTCTTCATTCAAATATATTTTTTTCTACAGAATATTAAAAATAGTCAGCTACAGTCATGATGGGGAGTGTTACCAAATCAACACAAGAACGTGTTCCCATCTATAATGCTTCTCTTTGTAAAATAATATTTCAAAGAAGGGATTGCTTGTTCTTTTCCTTTTAGTGGAAGTAGGTATTAATAAATTAAAATTAACCAACAAAACCTGAAAAAAGAGGAGCTACATGGGGATGGGACAGTATTATATTTAGTATTATTTATATTGGTCACTGCCTATGATACAAAAGTCAAAATGAATGTTATTTTAAACAGTCATATTCTGTTTGTCCAATTTTGTTAAGCACAGACACATGAATTGTAGAATGCCATACCACATTTATTCAGCCAAAATCCACACAAAACATGCAAACATGGCAAAAACAGCTCTGTTTAATGCAACTTTCAAAAACTATTACTCCTGGTAAAAACATGACCGTGTAAATGCAGCATAGGGCACCTTGTGACTTTAAATTAAATAAATATGTGCAATAAATATGTGTATAAATAGACATGTAAAACACCAGATTGAAACTGATTTAAAAAATGCAAATTAAAAATCGATTAGAAGTTAGAAATTCAGTTTAAAATCTATTCAGTCGGCCAATGAGACTGCATTTAGAATGCACTTTTCCGCCCCAGCTGGGCTCGGCTGATTTGACGCCTGCGTCTCCGGTGTTGTCTGATGGGCTTTTTGGTCATCACTTCGACCACCCTCTGGATCACCCAGCCCAGCTCCCGCACCGCCTTGCGCTGAACGACCGCATCGCTGGTCTGAAAGAAAACGCCGAAGAGGCTCGATCAGTGCGCAAGAGAGGCAGCAGATGGTGCTCTCGGTCTCATTGTGCTGTTTACTTTGCTCATTTCTGAACACGAAACAAATTTTCTGATGGTCAATGAAATCCAGTATACAGGATAAAAGCCTGTGAAGCAAAACCTGTAAGGTGGTAGGTAGTGAGGCATAAAAGCACCCTGTTGCGTTTCTCGCGCGTGTCCCAGAGTGATGAGATCTTTCTCTGTACAGCCAGAGACTTTGGTGGAGGAATCTGATGCTGTTTGTCACAGCCTAGCGGTACTCAGGCAGTGTGACTGTCCCGTGGGCAGCAGAGAGGAGCCACGGCAGTGTGGAGTACACTCCCCGAGATTCGCAAAATTCAGCTGACCCTCTCTCAGATAAAGTGCGAATAAATGACTAATCGATTGACCACACATAGGAAACGCACTCTGCAGTGGCCAGGCAATCTCACTCGCTCAGGACCAGGCATAACTATCTGTTAGTGGAACTGTAGGAACTGTATGAAAGTGGTATATCCCAGCAGACTTAGCTAGCACTAGCCCATCTGCACAGACACCTGCCAGCAATAGCCTAAATACATCATAAAAAATTGAGACAATCCATTTACTCATAAGCATTTCTAAGGCCATACATGTCACCTTATAATGCTGGAATCCAGAAAACCAAAGCCAAAGCTATAGAGCGGTTCCGACATACAAAGCATGCTGAAAAAACACAGTAAGTAACACTTTAAGTGTTTAACAACACATTCTTACCTAATGCATACCAATTTTTGCAGTTTGTAGAAGTGTAATTATGCAGAGCTCTGTTGCGCTTTAGTTATTTTTATTTAGTAATATGATGTGACATACTGATACCTTAAGTAATTACAATATTGTTATATTGGTATAGTCAAACTAATATAAAGTAAAGGGTTTAGTTGTTTGTGTTCTCCCAAGCAGCAAAAGCTTGCAAATGAGTGAGTGATATTTGTCTCTTTACATTACATTACTTTACACTACATTGCATTCATTTAGCAGACGCTCTGATCCAGAGCGTCTTCTAGAACAAAAGAACAGAAGTGTATCCATTCACGTTGAATGAGCAACAGTGTCAAACCAGGCCAACAACACTCCCAGACCAGTGAGTGTGAGCATAACACTGCTCAAGCCCTACCACAAGTTAACTTGTGCGACCTGACTAGGCAAGGGAAGCCAATTACCTTCATGGCCCACAGATCTTGCAGCCTCTTCTTCAGAGCGTGCTCCTTGTGGTGGAAGTAGCTCCTTCTCTGCTTGTCCAGTTGGTGCTTGACTTCCTCGATGCTCCCTTTCAGGTCCTCGTCCTGCGTGCGGTTCAGCATGTCCGCCAGGATGCTGTCGTACACCTCCAGGATCTCGTGGAGCAGAAGCTTCTGCTCACTCTCCTGCCGGGACAGAAAGCAGCGCGAAAACAGAGGTTAGATGTCACCTGCGGTTCAGGTGCGCTATTTTACCGTGTGTGAGGTATAACACGGGGGTTCTCCGCAGTTTCCGGCGATTCTCACCTCGTACTTGACATCGCCGTTGGTCAGGTCCTTCAGAAAAATGGGGTTTCCGAACAGGGCCTTGTCGTTCACGTTCTGGTTTGAAGAGAAAGCAGAAGGAAGCCCCTCTAATTGACAAATGCTCCTGCAACCCCAAATCATGATGGAGGTGGACTATACAGTAGAAAACTCCATGCACAATGAACGGTAACATTCAATATGAGCAGACTACACAGAACTATTGTTTGGTTAAAGCCATGTTACACTTATGGCAATTCTGTGCTTAGCACCACCTTTAACTTGGCTTTTGCACTTAGACCTCTGTTCTCTGCATGAGTGGTGCATTTTATATATTTCCTCCTGTCCTTGCTTTGATTCCTTGCTGGATATGAGACTATGAATGAAGACAGAGGGAGATGCTTGGCCTCTCAGTTTGCCCCCACCCCCTTCCCTGCATGCGCTGGACAACCAAGACACCCCTGTTGTAGGCCACCCAATGTTCTGCAATGAATCAGCCGAGTGAAACCGGCCTGTGCTCATATCAAGTCACATGTCAGATCTTGGCTGTTCACCCATTCCCCTGCCCCCAACCCCCCCCCCCCCCCCTCGTTCCCCCGTTGGTCCTCTTGTTTAAGCAGGGCTAGCTCAGCAGGGCACGCTCATACTCACAAAGTGGTCGTTCAGCTTGTTGATGGCCTTGCTCAGGTTATCTGGGATGTCCTGGAAGCCGTCCGCCCGGCCGAAACACACCAGGCAGATCCCGCAGAGAAGAGCCAGGCCTTGCAGCGAGTTCATTCTGTCGGTGTCCGTGTTCGTCTCTCCGGAGCGCAGGAGTCTGGTGGTTTTTCTGGTGCCCCGAGGTCTCTGAGCTGCTGTATGTTCTCTGTACTCAAACCCTCACCTGTTTCGACTGACGCTCAGACGTCAGGCATGGCGGTATTTATGCTGCTGTGCGAGGTCAGAGAAATAACCGAGGTAGTGGTGGGAAGCTGGAGGTAATGCACTTTGGGTTTTGTGGGTTCCCTTAGCTTAGCTTGTTTCCTTTAAATCACAACCCTCTGCCCTGACGCTCAACGGCTGACAACTTCCCTTCCCTCAAGGGCCTTTCCATGAATTCCTTGGAAGCGCTCTGGGTGCTGCTGCCGGCGGTTGCTCTGTGGTGCTGGGTTTTTCGTTCTTGGGGTCTCCTCGCCCGTCGTTGGCCTCCTGTGGTATAAGGGGTGCGCTGCGTGCTCCGCGCACGGCTTTCTAGCAAAGTCAGGACGGCTTTGCAAAGAAACAATGTGCAGAACTCCCACGTTGGTATTCGCCACAAAAATTGACGAGGGTAAGGGGGAAAAGAGCGCTGCTCACTTCAGATTTGTCATCCTGTGCATTCACTGATTCACTGACATTTTGGTCAACCGCTGCACGGAGATACTGCCAAGTTATTTCTGCCCTTTTTTATAATTCAGTTCAATTATTCAATTTACTGTTTTTTTAACATTAACGTTTAATCATGCTTTGCTCTCTTTTCTCCTCCATTGTACATCTGTTGCAATGCTCTGACCAAATATTTTTATATATATGTGTATATATATATATATATATATATATATAGTTTCATATAAATATATGCATATTCTCTTACATATGCACGTTATATGATTTTTTTCCCCATTATGCAACATAGTGAATACCGTTAATGTAGTTACATATAGCAACATAGTTACTAAGCATAGTTAATATATTTGCAATTAATGGTTTGCAAATAATGTTTTTTTGCGGGTTGCTTAGTGATTAAATCTGACGGTCACAGCTATGCACCGAGAGCAGAGAGGGAAATTGTATTTACTGTAAGCTTGCATCACCATGCATGCAGAGGGATGTGGCATGTTTGAAGACCCTGTCCCCTATTTACATTTTGCAGAGCAATCTGCAACAAATGACTGAGCTTTTTTCTGAGGTTTTCAGACACTCCGGGTCACCGCGCCGTTTCTCAGCGATTAGTCACTGTTCTGAACAGAAACTGCTCTCACTGATGTCTTTAGGTTGCTCACCGGAACAGAGACTATATTATACTATATATTGTACATTTACAGCGCTTTTACTGCATAACAAAACATTAGCAGATGCTTTTCTTCCCAGTGACTTACATTGCTTGCAATTCCTACGTGTAATGCATTTATTTACTGGATATTTACTTTACTATTTATGGATATTTACTAATTCAGGTTAAGTGCATTGCCCAAGGTTACAGCAGCAGTGGCCTTCATTGGTAACGAGCCAGCCTGCTAGGGGTTACAAGTGCTGTTCCTAAGCGCCACATCACACTGCTTCCCACCTGACTAAAGCACAGACACTCTCCTGTTCCAGGCCCCCATTTCAGAGTGACACAGAAGTCCCTCCATTCAGTTTATCTGACAAGGTTATTTCCCTCTGGAAGAGTGCAATTATGTCCATAACTGTCAAATCTAAATGTTCTGTATGGACACGTTAGTTTTCTCAGGCTTTAATTGTGCACACATGTACAGCTGTATTCAAGACTCAAGACTTTATCAGAAACAAAAAGTTTAGTTTACCTCAAAGCTTCCAAGATCTTCTGTAGGGGTTTCACTTTCTATAATGACTTTCAAAGTTAAACCAGGCATTAAAATGGATTAAAATTAAAATTACATTAATAGGGGGGATCTGAGTGTTACCAGAAATCAACGTCTCAGTGTCACACCTCACACCTAAACAAACACCTACATGTACCAGGTTTTTTGGACCTTAAACAACAATACACTACCCATAATGTGAAATCAAGTGAGAATTGGGCTAGTAATTTGCTTTAGTATTTCAATTTCAGTTCAGTGGGTACATGTGTGACAGGTATGTGTGACCAGAATGTGATTCAACCCTCCTAACCAGCAGTGCCTTCAGCTACATTAGCAACGTTTCAGCTAAAACACATCAAAGCACTGAGCATATCACACGGTGAAATTGTTTCTGGGTGTCTCTGAAGCAGCTGTGGCATATTGGTTGTGCACGTATGTGCGGAGTTCTCTGTTTGCGTGGGGTCTCTTTCGTCACAAGAAGGTTTTTGGGGGGGGGGGGGGCGTGCCTCGCCTCGCCTCAGGTCTTCCGGGACCGCGACAGATGCCCCACTCATCCCAACCAAGGCGAAACTTTTGCGTCCCCAAACGCACACCAACTCCGTCGCGTGGGGTGCCGTGGAAACTGAAAAACCCTCTCCATCAGCCACTTAGTCACCGATTTCAGTCGAGGAGAATGATTTATAATGGCCAATCAAGCCACCCACGGGCCACGCGGGGAACAGTAAAGCTGGAAGAAGCACGTCTCTCACTCGTCTTCAGCAGTAATTCCAATAGTGAGGTTTTAGACCTTCTCATACTCATCCTGTTCTCTTGGACAGTAGGCTCCCTTCATATATGTTCATGAGCTCAGTTACGTCTTATTTTCAGGTAGCATGTTTGTTATTCTACATTATGACATTACATTATTTCACAAATATCTGTCTGGCTACAGAAAAATCCATCATGAATCTTAAAGGGAAATGTACAATTAGACAGTGGGCTTCAGAACAGAACAAATTCCAGTCAGCTGTGTGAAATAACTGGTGAATTCAGCATGTAATGTGTTGACAAAATAAACCAAAAACATGTTATTTCACAGCACAACATTGTATGTTCCTCACAAATCCTAAGAAGCCTCGTTCCGGATTGCTGAGATAGTACTGGATGAAAGTGTATGGTCTCATGATCTCCCCTCCTTCACACTATTGTGTATGAAGGTCACCTCACCACAGCACCTATACACCCACACAGGGGCACATCAAGCCCAGTCCTCTGCCTTGCCCTTTGGTAACTAAGCCCCTTGCATTGTTTTAAAACAAAATCATGTTCGAGGCCTCTTTTTAGGCCCTTACCGCATTGTAGTGGCCAACCAAAAATAAACCTTGGGTTTACATTTTGCGCACATGTGATGCGCTCGCGGCGTCAACACAAAGCGAAACATTTGAAGGCGAGTCCGCTCTCCAGTTCAAAGGTCTGGGCTCCCCGCTGTGAGTGGAGCATGAGTCACAGGTGAACCTGAGAGCTCGTGGTGCCCCCGTCACCTGAAACCCGGAGGGAAGGAAATGCCAGTCAGTGATACGCTGCCTTCTGAGAGACTGAGAGCCAACCCTCTGACACACGCTTTCAGGATCACTACCTGTTTCTTGTCCGTGTCAGATAACTTCATAGAAACAGAAAAGTGAGAAATGCAGTGTCAGATGGCATCTACATACCTTCTCTGTTTTTGTTTTTTTTTTAAGATAAACATAGTATGATGTTACATTTTTTTATTTGATTAGTCATCATTATAAAACATTATGTGGTGTTGTTATTTTAATATTCCTGTCAGTCGACAAAAAGTTTCATTACTGTTGCTGCAATTACAAGAATACTGCATTTTTCTCTGATAATGCAGTCAATTCTGAAAAAGTTGCTCTACTTTGTCTTGTTCAAATAACACTCAAAATAGAAATTTTATATAAAAGAACATTTTTAATCAAATTATGTAATATATGTAAATAATATTGCAAAAATTCAAAAGTCCTGCTGAAAACTGAGTTTTCATCTGACATTGATGGAAGCCAAAATACCATTTTTGTTTCAATACCCAATATACATTTAAAACATGTATTTTATTTCCAGAAATCTAAGGGTATGCTTAACTGTTTTCTTCATACAGCTTCATTCATGTGAACATCTACTAGATTACTTTTCCGTGTACACTGTGTCAAGTGTTTAGATTATTAAGCTGATTTTGACTAAATCAAAATGAATAATTAAATGTGGGAAATGGTGCTTGAATGTTTCAGGCAGAGCATTTGTAGGATTTTAAATAGGTTGCCAGAGAGTCAATTTTGCTGGCATCAAACTGCAACACAAAAAGTGAGTATAATTATATAAGAAAATGCTTAGCAGGTTTGTTAGAACTGCTCCTCTCTGGCCTGGATTCACAGCAGCCAATCAGAGCACAGTCAGACATGACACCACCACAACAGTCATTTCTGTCCTCTTGCCACCTTCCTTTGCTGTGTGAGTGGTGGCAGCAGCAGCGAGATGTGGAAGGGGAGCAGGGCTTGCAAACAGGCGGTTGCAGGTTTGAATCTTGGATGAGTTTCAAGCTGTTCACTCCTGTACCCTTGAGCAAGACTGGCTTCAGTAAATACCCTAGTTCGGAAATGGATAATATGTATAAATGAAATCTTTGTCTTGTTCCCCGTGACAAATTACAAAGAAACCCTATGAAAGTTCCGCAATGTATGAAATTAATTAACAGTCCGCAAAGCACACTTCTTTAAACATACAGAGTAAAACAAATATTTGAGACTTTTTACTTTTGACGGGGTTTTTATGTACACTGTGGCTGTACAGTGCACTCCATCACCATCCCCTCAGTATGGTGTAATACATGACTAGAAAAGGTGTGTTGGTATGTAGCCTAACCTGCCGTTTCTACACATAAACTAATGCAACGAACTGTTGTTTTTCATCAGTCCACTATTTGTTCCACTATTTTCCTGGAGTCTCTTGACCACCTTTTCCCGGATTTCGTGGGTTTTTTCTTAATGTCCCCTGGAAAATATGCTATGTAGGCTGCGTAAAAATAGTTGTAAAAATGCAATACAACAGCTTAAATTTCATTGATTGATTGACTGATTGTTCATTCATTCATGGATAATGTTTTTGTAATTATAAAACTGTTTGATTGCGCTAAATGCAGAATCTGACGGCGTTCCATGCGTCCACTACACTGTCATCCCCGGAAACTTATTAAAGCAACACGCAGTAAATATTCAACTTAAACTTTTTAAGGGTATTTATACCTCATATATTGTCATAGCTGTAACTGGCCGTCATTATGAATTCAAGTGGATCGTATGAAAGAAAGATCTAGAATAGGGATGATACTTCAGCCTGTACTTTTCACCGGTGATTTAATTAACAAAAGCACTTTTCAATCTTTTTCAGTACTTTAAATCTTTTTTCCCTGTGACGGTACAAGAATTAGTTTAATTTCCAAGGCTAATGCGCCTCTACTTGACTGGGTGCGCAATTTTTAGACTCGTTTTACTCATGACCGTTGTTTGCCTGTCTACCTGTTATCTGCCCTTTTCTAGACTGAATTCTCTGACTTTTCCTAAGATGACTCGCAAATGGTGTGGTGATGTGTTTACCGGTCCGCTTTTCTCTGAAGGTCAAGCATGTTCTTACCCTTGCATCGATACCACATGACAGCCGATTAGTCAGCAAGTCTTCCCTGCAAGAGGAACTTAACGCACCAGTGCCAGCCTGTGAATCACTGAAAATTGCAAAACCGCTTGCAGGGAATGTGTGATCATTTCATTGAATGATGCCAAGCTAGATTCCAACCCTCAGCGTCAGCATACTTCATTCATAATTAATATTCAGGAGCTGGTGGTGCAGATTTTCACCTGCCTGCGTCGATTACTGAGAATTGTGTGACTAGACATGGTTTCCCTGGAGATGGCGAGCGGGCCGCGTAACGGCGGCTGCGTGTTCCGTGATGCGCCTTGTGGTTTGCATCAGTTGCTTTCTGTTGCCTGGGGGGTTGCGTCGACGCGCTTCAACGCGGGACACCACAGTCAGGGTGATGTTATTCACCCCGTCTTGTCGGTTTCTCCTGGTATTCAGTGTTCACGTTGATTCTACTCAATCTCTGCAACGACGTTTTTTTTTTTTGAATGGGTCTAATCAGTCAAACTGGACCATTCTTTTATTTGCGCTGTCTTGAAAAAAATCAGTCACTGGAACACAGGTAAACCGCCAATGTGGTATAGACGAGGTTTTGAGCATTTTACTTTTCACCGTATTTTTCACTACATATTAACAATATGAATATGCTGTACAACGATCACGCTATTTGTGGTGTAATGTGGGTAAGAAAAACTATTGAATTGCAATAATGAAGACATCAGCAAGATAATAAAATGAGATAATGTCCCAAAATAGTTCCATAAACAGATACAATTGAACTATGAGATTTAAAATGGATCTGTTGTTTCTTGAAGTAAAGCCCAGTAAAAGTACTTTTTTTTCTTTTTGGAAATATCAAATATTGTAAATCAGGCAAATCCTAATTCCAATCCTAATCCCCCATCTTCAAAAAGTAAAATAAATTCATATTTAAATTAAAATGTATATTTACTTTTCACTTTTTTTTTAAACCTGTGATGCCATGTCATTTCACTAGTTTGTCATAAAATTAATTTAACAAAGGCTCTTAAAGGTAGCTCATTCTTTGGGAAAGTTGCGAATTGCTCAAACCACAGTGGATTTGTATGCACTACCTCATTCCATTAGGTTGCCGGCCAAATTTACTGTTTGTTTTCTTGGTAATCTTTACACATGAGTAATCAACCCTAACCACTTTGGATCTGCCGCGAAGATTAAGCGCAAACTCTCCAGGAACAATAGGTTGGCATGTGCTTGCTGATATAGAATTTCTGAATTGGTCTGCTTAGCAGTACCCTGGCCCTGCCAGAACACGTGCTACCGTAACTACCCACTAGAGGCGCCATTCTCACCTGCCACAGACTACTGAATGAAGCTTGCCTAAAAATGTCATTTGACATGCCACTGGCATATGGGAATAATTCGCAGTGCTTGGGATAACATACATGTTTCGCTCAACATATCAAGGCAGACGTTAGAAGTATGACATGTACAACCAAACACCTTTCCTGGGTTTCATCATCAAGACAACCCTGGGTGCCATTGTGGTTGGTTTATCCAGTATCACAGCCCCTGAATGGATGAACACACAGAGAGCATAGCTGCCTCAAGTGTTACAATCATAGCTGCCTTTGTAACAGGAAAGCAATTTGATCTGGATCTAAACTGATGGGATCTGGGCCAGTGTGGCAGGTAGGCAGCGGCCCTCTCTGACTGCCGCCTCTGTGAAAGAACCCTCTTGTAAATTACGTTCTGTGGATGTTCTCTATCAATGGAAGTCTTGTTTGTGCTGTGACACATGCCATATTCTGTCTGTTGGCTTACAGTACTAGCTGGACTGTAGTAGCGATGGAAATGACTCAAACTGCAGAGCATAGATGTGGCAGCTGGAGACACCAGAGGCCTTGTCGAATGCTTTAGGAAGGGTGGTCTTTTTTTACCATTGCACGGAACACCTTCCATTCAAAGAAACTGCATAAATCTGTCTCACTTTATCCCTGATAGTAAAAGAGAAAAGGCAGCTCATTTCATCAATTTCTATGTGCTGTCTTTTTATAATTATATATATATATATATATATATATATATATATATATATACATTTCTATTAATTTTAAAATATGGTGAAATAAAATGCTTTTGGGGGAAAAAAAAGTTGATGGAATATTTCTGTGGCTTTCTGTGGAAAAAAATTCTCATGCTGGAACATAAGTGACAGAAATACAGTGTAATCAGATTAACACCATCTTCATAACAGTCACTGAGGCTTAGGAGTGGCGAGCATGTGTGAGATCGTGACACGTCTAACATCAAAATATTTCTGCACAGGAAAAAAGAATGCGTTTTTACACGCGCGCACACACATGCGCTCACATACACGTACTCGCACACGTACACATACATACACACACACATATGCACACATGCACACACACATGCACACACAAACACCCACCCCGACCTGGCAGCTTTCATTTTCTTCCCTAGAGTGACATCTGTTGTCCAACCTGGGTAAATGCGCAAGCAATGTTCCTTGTGTACTACTGCAGTAAAGGGTTTTTTCAGCACAAGGCCATGCTGGAAAAACAGCAGGGCTCAGTGGCTGTGTATATCACTATATCTCTCCACAGTCTGTATGGCACAAATCTAATAGTACTGCGTCCTCAAACAGACCTTGCTCTCAGCTGAGAACTGTCTCATTGTGGAACTGTACACATCCTGTCCCCGTAATGTCGCTATACTTGCTGTATGCACTTTTGTAAGTCGCTTTGGATAAAAGCGTCTGTTAAATAAATAAATGTAAATGTATGGTAGTGATCTTCCTCGGGCCGTTAGGCAGGAAACATCCTGAAAATGTGCCTTCATTAGGGCAGAGACACAGAGCCCCTGTCTGCCTGGAGAGTTCCTGAGCCTCTGCGCCCTTTGAACCATCCCATAAGCAGGTGCACGCGGCCGCCTGTTCACACAAGCACAGCTCCCCATCTCCAGCTGCATGCTCACGGAACTCCATGTTAGAATGCTTTCTGGAATGCGTTCTGGAATGTGTTCTGATTGGTCAGAGAGAGAGACTGAGAGAGAGAGAGAGAGAATGCTCTACAGCACATCACCTGGCCAACTGCTGCACTGGGGGTGCATCTTCCACTGAGGTACGGGACAGGACAGTTAGAGGAAAACAAACTCATTGGCCGCTGCAGTTTGAGGCAAGCAAACTCATTGGCCACAGCAGTTAGAGGCCAGTGCACAATGCACTGTTCGTAGTGATCAACGTTAGCTCAGCAAGTGGTGCAGCATATGGATATCACAATACTTTCAAAAATGGATTTGGGGAAAAGGTTTTTCAGATTATCTCAAGGGCCAAATAAAGTTCTAATTTATTCAAAAGTGATCACTAACCCATTATGTTCATTTTGCTTTATTAAGTACCTGACATGGTCCTTTGACAAATGTCATAAAGCAACATACTGAGGACATAATGGTCTAGTAACAATGTCACCATCCTAATAACAAAGACCTACCAATCTCCAAGCTTTAAAATGTCATTTACTAAATAGGGTCCATGGTCATACTTTGTTGTGATTCTAGTTTTCTGCTTTAAATGTTTGACATTTATCTGACAATCATTGAATTTACTGTCATCTATAAACCTGGAGTGGAGTGGGTCAGTCTGTGCTTTCTCTGCATTGTCATTCTTTGAAATTCGCTTTCATTTCAATAAACCATTACATACCAATCCCAGAGGTAGGCGAAAGTGTGTTTTATTCATGCTAGTTTAGAGATTATGCAGTTGCAAAATACTGCCACTAGAGGGAGGCAGATGCGAGCAAATGGCCTCATGATCTTGATTCAAGTTATCGCAATAAATTCTGTGCTGAACTTTACTGAACTTTAAGTGTTAAGTTGATCTGATAATTTTGTGAAAGAAAATGGAAAAGCATTAAATGAAAAAGTCATTTTTCAGGTAGTGGCACAGCATATTATTGTTAGATTGAGTAGCATCATAATTCAGGGGGCACTACTTTTGAGCAGAGGTCTTGGAGGAATTAATTCTTCATTTTGATCCAAAAATGCATGCAAATATTGTCCCACTGACCAGCCCTGGTGAAATGTATCCGTCTGTGCATGTTTTGGCTTCATACAGTACCAGTCAAAAGTTTGGACACACCTCATTAAGATAATGGGAAATTAAATAATGATCGAATGACTTTTGCTTAAATGCAAAAATTTGTTTCTTAGACAAATAAAAATAGTGAAGTTGATACCTATGTATGAATTTCTTTCCAAAATATTATTATTATTATTATTATTATTATTACTACGACTAATTATTTAATTAATATTGTCGAATTAATAATTTATTTTTAAATTATTTCATTTTAAAACATTTTTTGGCGACTTTGAAGGACACATATTTTTTTGAGTTTTGTCACTGCATAATTCCATCTTTACTATTATTCAACAGTGTGGACAATTGTAAAAATAACAAAAAAAAGCCCTTCTATGAGTAGGTGTGTCCAAACTTTTTGACTGGTGCTGTATTTTGAAGGCAGGGTGATTGGTAAATGATGATATTTTGAAAGCTGTCAGATGTAGACCATATGTTACGAAGTTTTTCACTGCTGTGTCTGCAATGCCACACCCCCAGGCATACTGTTCTAAGGTCACATGACCACAATCTCATCCCTGAAGTGGTAGCAGTAGTTCTCCTTTGAAGTTCAGCAGTTTGGTCACAAAATAAATTGCCTCTTCAAGCACTTTCAAATGCAAACTTTATTCAAATTTAAAATGAGCATAAATATAATAAACACCAAAAGTTATAATGGCATGCTGCTGAATAGCGGTGTTCCACCACAAAACAACCTCTTAACTTAATTCCACATGGGGTGTATTTCGCTTCCTTACTGAACTATTTTGTACTTCACGAAACACTCTTACACCTCAAGGATAATCACAAGATTGTATCTTTTCCAATGCCATTGTAATAAATAGTATAATACTGTGGATAATAAATTAGAAGGTACCATTGTTTCATGTTATTGTCATCAAAAATAGAGTTTATCACATAACTGCTCTTTAAACCAGTATTAATATTAAATATATTAGTTCTGCTTCAGCTCAGAGTAATAATGAATATACGCTGCATTGTCTATACAAACTTAACTTAAACACCGCAACAGGTATTTCACTCAATACGCAAAACAAATTATGCAAAGTGCTTGGCTGCTCATTTGAGCCGCAGCTAAAGTCAACCAGGAGATTGGCCCTAAACACTATGACAGAATGAAGAACTTGACCAGCACAGAACGTAGATATGACAGAGAGGCCTCCAGTTATAGTTAAGCCTCTGCATTGTGCCATTAGGCAACATGCAGACGATGACGCGGTTTTAGGTACGTGAGGAAATGTACTCAAGTCAGCGTTTCACAGTCTGACTGTAGCAGAAGGTCGAGGACGACCGCATTGATGCAGTCTAGCCATGAGAATACACAATTACAGCTCAGAGAGAAAAACAACGGCCAACTCCATGTTGGGTTCATAGGGCCACACTCAGCTGTGGTGGAGGTCTCCTGGTCCTACTTATTGTGATGTCTCCTGTGTTCCATAAGGTGTATCCACCTCGCAGGTGTGGATTAATGATTACGAGGCAACATGAAAACCAGAAAGCGTGGGGCACCGCTGCCATGCCATTCCCAAGCTACCCCCCCCCCCCAAATCACCACCAAAAAATGCAACTAAAGGTGACAGAAACTGTCTACGGTTAAAATAAATACAATTTTGAAGAGTCAAAATCAAAAAGGCTGCAGGCATGAAAGGAGTGAACAAACCGACCCCCCCCCCCCCCCCCCCCCCCCCCCCACACACACACACACACACCTCCTCTCCACTGCACGGTGCGTTGTGGGTCCCTCTTCAGCAGCGACCATGATGCAGCAGGAGGCTACATTCCTCCCTTCCTGGGTCTGACCTTACGTTCCTGCTCATGGATGTAGGTGTCTATCCAGGCCAGCACCATGTTAAACTCTCCCACTGCCTTGCATATGCCCGCAGCCTCCAGCTGAGAAACAGAAAGGGTACGATTTGAGTAGGCATCGTTTGTTACGTCACTCTCTGGAGATCCTAGCAGAAGCCAGGAACCCAGCTCTTCTCAAACACTTTCAGTGATCACTAGTTAGTGCTCAGGTTTAGTGTTGAAGAGCGATTTAAAGAACAGTCACGGCAAGGATCATTTAAAAATTTAAAACCATTTAAAATGTAACCATTTTAAAAAAGTTTTCCTTAAAACAACTGTTTCTCTCTGCTTGGGGATACTTTATTGGCGACTATCATAATACCTTCCCTGATGGAACTTTTTCAGGTTCAGCTATATGGCTTCATGAAGTGCCCTTGCATGTTGCTGGGCTGAGCAGAAACGGTGGGAACCGGATTCGGTGCTTACCGCTGCAAACCTCTTTCTCATTTCTTCAATTTCATTCCGGTCTTTGGGTAACAGCGCAGTCTCCTGAACGGGGTGCAATGTTAACTGCAAGGGTGACATCACAGATACATGACACTCTGAGTGCTGAGCACCACTGACACATTCGCCACGATTCTTCTCTGATTTCTCTGATCCGATCTTAAGCTCTTATCTCAAGACTGCAGTCAGCTGACATTTTTGTTATAACTGACTGCTAATACAAATTCCATTCGAGCTCCTAGGAATCCCACATTTGAATCCCACAGCCACTCAAATGGGAGATGTATTGCTAAGTAATTTCATATTGCACTATGTTTGCAGATAAAACATATAATGATTTCATTCACTACAATCACTAAAAGTCATTAATTATCATTTGGAGGCCACTCACAACCAACAAGTTTTTGAGTTCCCCTTTTAACACCATTAATACATATCCGACAAGCTTGACAAATATGATAATTACAATATCAGTTTATGCCAACTCATAGCATGGAATCAGGCACCACAGGTGAATGGTCACTCACACAGTATTTGAACTCCTTCTCCAGCCTTGACATCAAAAGCAGGACATTGTGATCTTTGAGTGGCACTTTGCTGAATACGTCCTTGTAGTAGAAATCCAGCACTCCCTCTAAAACTGAGATTCCACTGAGTTTCTGCAAAAGAAATACATAGCCAATACTTATTTACTGTTAAAATATAGTTTTGCTTTATGCAATCTGCATATACTGAGACTGACGTCTCATACTGACATAAAGGAGATAGGATTAGTTGGCAGTAACAATGTGTGCATCTTGCTTCTTTCTCAAAATCAGCAAGTAATTGAGGGAGGGGAAACGTTCTTACCCTCATGGATTTCCCGAGATTTGGAAGAAGTTTTCTGTATTTCATGTTATCTTTCTGCAACAGAAAGTTTATCAGTGTTAAATATTGTTAATTTGTCGCTTGATATTTTTTTCTAAACATGTTAAATGTTTTATTTTCTACTCACTGGCAAAGACTTAGTCAAGCGGTCTGTCATAGTTTTTAGCTCCTCTAGGATCTTTCCAGGGATGTTGCGTTTGAGGCACTCCCGTGTCCCGCCGCTCCAGCGCCCAGGTGCTGCTGCACTTTCACCCAGGAGCCCGAGCAGCGCCGCGAGGAGCGCAACCGACGCCACAAACATCAGCCTCATTTCATCCATTTATCTGCGGTGCAGAGCTGTTAGGGTGATGTCGCCTGCTGCAGGGGTGTACAGTAGTCTGTCACCTCTGTGGTACTGCACTGTACCTGCGCCTCTAATTCTCTCCATTTTATATACCCAAAGTCACATTCTTAGAAAAAAAATTCCCACACGCATGACGTGTTGGTTGAAACCAACTAGCTACAAACTTACCGACAGTCAACAACAAATATTTCCACGAAGTAGCCGCATGAAAAAAAGCAATCATGAAAATGTGCAATCTGTATGCTTTATTGACGCTTTTCATTGACATTGCGGTTACATTCACGTATACCCTCGATGACTCGATGCAGTTTGCGCTCCAGAAACTGCTTTGCAGGGAACCAGTGGCGGCCTGGATCAAAAGTAGGTTACAGGTTCCTGGTGCATTTCTGTAGTCTGCACTTAGTATTTATTATCTCTTAGCCAGTTTGCCTTACATATCCGTCTATAAAATTTAAATACCCAGTTTTTCTTTTAGTGTTCTTTACGGTGTTAATTTATATAATTTAATTTATATACAGCAATTAATCATAGAGTGCTTTAATAAACCTGATATGATCCAATAAATTATTAATAACAATTCATTTATTCAGATATGTATTTGTACATATGCTCTTGTATAATTTAATTTTTGGGAATTAATCAGGTTAATATGAATTACATGATTCATTTGAATTAGACGTGCAATAAAACCACATTTACAAATGATTTCTTTCGTATTGTAATGGTATGTGAGGCACACAGATGCATACCGAATGCTGCATGATTTTAATAACAGCAATATAATAGAATTGAGATATGAATTTAGGCCGTAAAGAAAAATACAACACAATACAAAACAATATAATACAAGATGAATCAGCAAAGTTTGCATTGCTTCGAAAAGTTGCATCTTTCAGCGTGGCAACCATTGCGGTAGGTGAAACAGAAGTTCCAGATGGGCAGTTCGTAAGGCGAGGTCTTAATGGGCACAGAAAATCAGGTCACTACCTCATGATTCAACATAAGACTCGGTATGACCCAGATAGCTTGGAGAGAAGACCTTGTTTCTTTGCACTGACTTGAAGCCACCGTTCCAACCAGAGCTTCCCTTCCAAATGTGCTCCGTTTATTAAAGTATGAGTCAGTGTGGTGAGAACAGCACCGTTAGCATTCTGTTAATGTACAGCACGACAGGCTTTGAACTGGATATACTTCATAAGTACACAAATGCACAATGTAGGAATGGCCATTGGGAGAGGCCCCAAACTGTATAAAAATGGCAAACAGAGATAACATACATGAGAAGAAGAGCTTCTAGTAATGTGTTTTCACAGCTGGAATAGGTTAACCAATAAGTTATTCAATGAAACCATCCCAAGATGGATTTCAAAGATAAAAATTAGAATTGCTGAGTTTTAATTTTTCAAGGGCACCCACAGCACAATAATTAGCATAATTAGCATAATTAGAAAAAAAAACAAAATGCAATACTTCAGTTGTTTCTTGACTGCAGATGTAAAGGTCTTTATTTGGTTCTTGGTTTGAAGGCTCAGTACTGATGCACATATAGTGGAAACATTCAACACCTACACAGACTCAAAATGGTCCGTATGCTAAAAATATTAACAAGATAAAATTAACCAAATTATCTGGCCAATTAGAGAAGGAGAAAAAAGGTTTGCAGTGGACTATGCCTCTCCCAGAACTGGATTTGAGTCCTGTAGAGCTGCCCGTAGAGCTCTCACTCGAACACACCAACGACGAAAGTGCCCGAGTGGCGAAGGATGGTGTGCCGTCTTACCTTTGGCAGTTCAGGAACAGAATTCATTAAATATAACTGTTTTAATACACTATATGGACAAAAGTATTTGGCCACACCTGTTTTTCAGGGTTTGGGCTAGGCCCCTTATCTCCAGTGAAGGGCAATCTTAATGCTTCAGCATACCAGGACATTTTGGACAATGCTATGCTTCCAACTTTGTGAATGAATGGGCACAAATTCCCACAGAAACACTCCAAAACCTTGTGGAAAGCCTTCCAAGAAGAGTGGAAGCTGTTATAGCTGCAAAAGGGGGACCAACTCCATATTAAAGTATATGTATTTGAATGACAATGTCATTACAATGTAATGGTCAGACAGCCAAATACTTTTGTCCATATAGTGTACATCTGACTCAGATGCCTCTCTGCTAATCGCTAAGACAGAATGCTTATAAATGCAGCCGAGGGACTGTAGCCTCTGGTCTTGCGTAGTGTTGCTCTATACGGTTTGCAGTCTATCATGGAGATGCATACATGCCTGTGGCCTGAGCTCGACCTGAAATGGCACTAGTTGTATAGGCGAGGGACTACGGAGTGTACCAGTAGCATAATGATTCTATAAGCACGTAAATAGCAGTTCTCTTACCGTGCAGTGATCAGCTGCAGCAAGTAAGACGGGCGATGAGCATCGAGTTACGATAAATTAATTTATTGTTACAATGTATGGTTATCCAAAATAACAAACAGTAGGCAATGTAATAGAAAGAACAGAGTACAACGGAGAGGCAAAGAATAATGAATGGGCTATACGCAAAAGTGCGCAGGAGGTCGTGCTAACGAGTCTCCCCGAACTATGCCAGTTTCCCCCCTATATACCCGAACATCAAATGTGGTATCTGGATGCCGTGACCAAATATGGTAAAAGTGTTGTCACAATTCAGCAATTACAAATACCATCGTAACCAGGGGGGTGCGAGGGGTGTTAACAAGTGAGGAATGCGACGATAAGTGCATAAGTCCACTTTTGTGTCACATGTTGTAATCTTTATTATGGACCCATCGTACCCCCCTGCTATATACATCTTTGACATGCATGTGAAATTAGCTTTCAAATGACACCGAACATGATTATGTTGCACCTAAGAATGACCATATTCCATACTTGTGACAAGAGATGAACAGGGTCCTGAGTATGGCTGGGCTGTATGTTGCCTGGCAGCAGACAGAGTCCACAGTCCTGGATGCAGCTGCCCTTAGTGTGACCTGCTGACCAGAGATTAGCGACAAGGGTTGGATTGCCGCTACCCCCTTGGTTGAGTTGCTTAATGGTATCCAGATGTCTATTGCACCCTCCTGACCTCCTGCAAGCCCAGAGGTAAACACTCGCATTCCTTTGGGGGGTTTTGCAGGACAGTCCCCACCTTGCCCACCTTGCATAGCTGGCAAGGTAATTTTTTTTTCTCCTCCTGACAAAACAACAGTTAAAAAAAACAACGGAAGTCAATTGAAGTTTGAGTCACTGAACCATTTTTTCCGTATCTGATTGCAGTTTCTTTATATTTTTTGAGTGTTTTGGCTCACTGTATGATGCCTCCCTGAGTGTCTCTTTCTCTGTTGTGGATTTATCTTACTGCTCCTGCCTCTTATTCCCTTTTGTGTTGCAGTCATGAGTGAACTTTTCCTTCGTACCAGCATGCCAGCTCAGTAACTCCATTCTAGTGTTTCAGTTGAGGTGAACCAGCAGAGCGGCGAAAGTGAGTTAAGAAAAAAAAAGAATTGCCTTTTTTGACATTACTAGTATATGCAAGTGGATGGGAAAAGGTAAACTAGTGTGTACCGTCCTCTCATACAAATAATATGAATCAATAATTTTAGCATTTGCATGGATATGAAAACAAGGTCAGTTGTGTGTATATGCATGTGTGTGATATGCAATTCTCCAGTAAAACAAATATGAAAGACATTATTCCAAAATTCCAAAGAAGTTTGCTTGCTGCTTGACCTGACCTGGGGCATTATGGGTCTAGTGCTCCAGCAACCAAAGTCTTTTTTTTTTTGTTGTTTTCTGTCAGTCAGCACCTACCTGTAGGTCCGCCTGCTCCAACGCTGGCTGTGCAAAGCTGGAGGTGGCCCGTGTCTGCTACACACTGCCAAGCACATTATAATATCGCACAGACTGCCTTTAATCTTGCGTTGCCGGCGTTGCATCACCAGTAAGCCGCGACGTGCCGCGATGTTGATCTGCCTGGAACGGGCACCGGAGCAGAGTGCACAGGCAGTCAGCGCTCCTCTATGGGTTTCATTTCCCATCATCTTCAAAGGAGCTGTGGCCACGGGAGCCCCATGTCACTGCCTCTCTCTGCATCCTGTCTGAGCGGTGACGCCAGGTCAACACATTCAGCACGGCTCCCAGCGGCACAGGGCTCTGCACTGATCTGAGCATGCCCTGACCTTAGCTGCGTGCTGCAGTCTCATTCTTCAGTTGATGCTTTAAAACCGAATGGAAAGTCAAATTGTTTTTTTTTTTTTTTTTAATCTGGGAAACCACACACACACACACACACACACACACACACACACACACAATGCTTGGGTTTCTCTTACTTTATTTGGCTGTGACACAGCCCAGATCAGAGTCTTTTCCCCAGCTCTTCTGCAAACTGAACACTCGTGGACGTGGATTGCTGTGGTCAAATTTCTGGAAGTTTGTACTCTTCTCTGCAGTTGTTTCAAAGAATACTTATGTCAAATTGAATAACGGTGTCTGCTAAATAAATTGAAGTAAGTGTGGAAATATTATACTAATGAGAATCATAATAACTCAGGTGTCGGACCTTCCCAAAAGTAGTATTTCCATTCTTATTTTGTCATGTAGTTTGCGGACACATTTCTCCAGGGGAATTTACAAAATGTCATATAGAGTAATTGCAATATGAGACATAAGCCTGCAAAAAGTGAGATGTCAATTATCAAATATGATCAAATGATCAATATGATGATATGATGGTGAATTATATAAAAACGGTGGGGGGGGGAGAAGAAATTGTTGGGAAGACAGGAAGCAGAACAGGGATATTTATATATGATTTCACTGCATGCCTAGGATTTAAATGCAAAGTCATAAGTGTTTTGTAACTTTTCCAAAAGCCCCGCATCCTTTCTTTGCCTTTCTTAGGTACTTGCCACTGATAACCTCCTATTCACTCTTGTTACTGTATATTGGACAACACCCAGTGGGGAATCGAGCCAGAAACTTTCTCCAAAGGCAGCAGGAAGTGTTCTCCTGGCTTAGGTGTGTCAGATCAGGTGGCATTGTACCTAAATGGAGTTTCTCTCGTGGCACAGAGAGACTGACTGCTTTTCCTGGTTGGGTTTTTCGGACAGTCCCACTGCACCTCCTCTGTGTTTTTCTTCAAGTCTGAGTGATGCAATCTGCAAAGTTGCATTTGTGAGTTTGCACTTTAAATTTCTGCTTGAGCGTTGAGTGTTTTTTCACAGTAAGTTTTAACACACATTGCACATGTCTGTCGGTTATAACGAATATTACTTTTTTTTTCTTGTGTTCTGTGACAGTTTTTTTTCGTAATATTTCCCGTTCTTTCACATCTTTCTTTGTGCATTGGGTGACAGGACTGCTTAGCTGGGCTCTGCAGTGCCTCGTTTTAATGACAAAGGCACTGTGTCCTGACTGGTAATACAATCAGCACGTTGTGTCGGGAGCATTGTTGCAATCCGGGAATCCTGAAAGTCCTGGATTATATCCCATCAGCAATCTCTCGAGGGAAACGTTTCACTGTTTCTCTCTCTTACTGTGCTTCATCTTACTTCTCATGACACCTGCTTTTATGGATAATTGAGTTCCTGTGCAGTAAATTAAAACCAAGACGTATGAAGCCAACCTGGATTAGATTCAGAAATTAGGTTTAATTGCTTTTTAATTCATCGATATGTTTATACACGGTTCGGTCCTCAACAGTTAAATCAGAACTGCATGAAATGTTTTCATATAAATTTATTGGTATGTGTTATCAGTGCTGTCATTACTAATAACTATTTTATTTAGCTCTGTTATTCATATCTGTGATAATATGGTCAGCAGTAATCCATGTTGAGGTATATTTGCACCTTTTGATCAATGATGTAGCTTGTGAATCATGAAGTTGGCTTGAAAAGGCCAACTTACTGTTTTTCCCCCTATTTCTTCTTATTATTATTATTCGATCAGACATCTCTCAAGCAAAGCTTCTTCTATGCTAGGGTTTTTCAAGCTTAAAGTTTGTCCTCGTACTTTCCTTTCTAGTTCCGTACTGTAACTGTATAAAAAAAACACACACACACACACTGTTGTAGGATTCTGAATATGGGAGACTTTTACTTTGACCAGCTTCAGGAACTCCTTACTGCAGAACAGGCAATTCAGGATAAACACATATGGCCCCATCTCAGCTGCATGTATAAGGGAAATATCATATTTTCCATATCGCATCAGTACAAACACACTCAAGACGAATGATGTTTGAAGTTTGAAAGGAATACCTTGGCCATGTCCAGCGTAAAATAATGTCTCTGATATAGTGCAAGCACACACACACACACACACACACACACAAAGAAAAACACATGCAGTCATTTGAGTATGCTGCTCAAAATAACTTTATTTTAAAAAACTTTGCACTTTGCACTAATTGCACTAAAAGCTGTAGAAACACAACACTTGGTATATCTGTTCCTTCTGTCCATACAGAGTGGCTCACCTGCTTTATTCAGTCTTGAACGGTCATATCGTAAACATCAGTTACTCATCTCTTGAAAGTGTTATTTTTTCATAAATTCATTACTCACACTCTTTCGTCAGAAACAATGCTTTTACAATGCATTTACTCTTAAAGGATTTTGGTTTTACAGTGTTGTTACAAAAACATTTTGAAAGCAACACGCATAAGGTACCACAATCGTGGTTACATGTTCTATAACACCTTGTTTTTTCCATCCATGCTGTAAACATAAATACATGTGTAAACATCTGAGTTATTCATAATACATTATGGATACATATTCTGTCTCCATATGTATTGATGACATGAAAATATAAATAGTTACAAAAATACAAGCTCAAATAAATATGTGTCAGTAATAAATAAGTTAATAAATACCAAATGAACATGTAAAATAAAAAGCTACATCAGCACAATATACTTTTACTATTTTGCCTAGGGCTTGTAAAATATAAAAAGTTGTAGGCTACATCATTTCGTTTTCTTTTGTATAATTAGTACAAAATATGTAGAAAGCCTTCACCACTGCTCTTGGAACATGAGGATGCTCTTTTAGCAAAATGTGTCAAGGTAATCGAAGAGAATATCGATCTCCCCAATGGCTTTGTTCGTGCCCTTCTTCCCCATCTAAAAGGAAAAATGAAGAAAAAACTTTATAACGTCTGTGAGGCTTGTTCAAAAAACAACATGTTGTTTTCATAAAACCTCTATAAGCAGGATAGAAATGAAAGAAGATATCTTACACAGGCAAAAAGTCACAGTGGATCTGAATTAGTAAAGGGTTCCGATTGATCCAAGGAGCCAATAGTACAAGCCTGGTAGACATGTCCTGGAGAAAAATATTGCATAGCTAATTACCTTGAAGAATTCTTCCTTGAATTTCTTGCTGTGTTCGGGGTCATTCACATGCTTGATAGGCTGGAGGAAAACAGGAAGGAGAAAACAATGCATTCAGTCATTATCAGATGGAGCTATGCATCTTCAGAAACCCTGTCATATGCTGTATCTTCATCCAAGGCATAATTAGATTGTAATTATCACTACCCTTAGATTGTGATTAGCGTCATTTTAGCAATGGTGCTGCTTGATGGTGGCATTTCCATTGAAAGCTTCCTGGAGAGTTTCTCCGGGCCCATTCTTGATGGTACAGACCTGTGTGCACGCTCTGAAACATGCGAAAGCGGCAGAACTTACACAGCCCTGAGCCTTCAGGTCCTTACTGATCCTGTGCAGGTCGACCCTCACCGCGGTCAAGTGGGTGTACGTCTCGTTGGTGTTCAGTATATTCCGGAGGTAGAAGTCAAGGATGTTGGCGTGCAGACAGCAGACATAGAGACTCTGAGGGGGGGGGGGGGGGGGGGGGGTGATAGTAAGAATTTGAGTAACAGCAACCAAACGACCAAAAGTATTCTTTTCCCAAAGCATGTGGTGTAAGTGAGGAAATAACGGATAATGGCAGGAGTTAATTCTTCACTGCATACCGTTTTATTCTCTGCGTGGTTTGTGGGGGGCATCAGGCGAGTGTTGGGGTCATCTTCCAAATTGCGGGCCTGATGAAATGATTCACTGCGTTAGAACATGTGTAATCCAGCTGAACGGTACAAATCAAAGCCTTAAGGTCTCCGTGAGTGATGCTCAAGGGGCAGTAGTCTGGAGCACCAAGCGTTTGACTTTTTGGCATGGTGTTTGCCATCTCTGCCGTACTTTTTGAAATATCGACCTTTTTGAATACTACATTTTGAAGAATCAACCCGTTATATCGAATCTGAAGTTCAGTATTAGATCCACATGGTGAATGATGGCTAGAAGCTAAACTAGTCTGTTCCCCTTAATTAGAGCACACAACTGCTTTCAGAAACTGTAAACGTAATGTCCAAAGAAACTAACTCGAATAAAAATCAGTTAAGAAGTCATCACATGCTGTAAAAGTGTGTATATTGCAGTATTATTTTCCCTTTTTAAAAATGTCTTTACTACCATATACTGTATTCTTGGCGCATATTCACTTTTACAAGAGTCCCAACATTTATTGAGAAAACAGCATTTTTCAACAGTGTTCATCTTTGCTATCCCTCTCCATCGATATAAAGACAGAACACAGAACATTAACTATTACTATTAAGTCAAGTTCTTACATGTGAACCTTGTGTCAACATCTCTATATGCAAACAGTGTAGTAACAACTAATGTACTGAGAGAACTACTTGGCTTTCAACTACAATCAACTATCATGGACAGTTATATTATCAAATAATAGAACTATTTTATAGTAAAACCATACATGACATTACTGGCGTTTAGCAGACACTCTTACCCAGATAGACTAACACAGGTTATCATTTTTACATGTAATCCGTTTATACAGCTTCATATTTCCTGAGGCAATTCTGGGGAAGGTACCTTGCCCAAGGGTACCATGGCAGTGCCCCAGAGGGGCATTGAAGCGGCAGCCTTTCGGCTATGAGCCCTGCTCCTCACCACTATGCTACACTGTCCCCAGTACATCTTTCAACAGACGCTGTCACAGTGGCCACTAAGCCGGCGTCCGCGTTATCTTTGCTTACCTCAGTGGCGAGGTCTTTGATGCGCTGGTGTGTGTGGGGGTTCCTCAGAGGGGCGCTGCGGACAAGCCGCCTCTTGGCCTGCTGCCTAATGACACCCGCGCTGGTATCATGCAGGAGGCAGCAGAACAGCATCACAGCGACCAGGACTGTCCACTTCATGGCTGGGCTGATGGCGTCTCCTTCAAAGGTAGATACAGTAATTCCTTAAGTCACCTGCAGAAAAAAAAAGAAGAGATTGGGTTCAGTAAATAAGCTTCATCAGTTGTGATGCTGTCTTGTAAAAACAAGTGTCTCCATCCGAGAGAGAGAGAGAGAGATCATACCTTGGAGGCTTGTCTCCTTTGTCATAACACTGTGTCTGCGAACATATTTATATTCTCCAGGAGTGGCCTAGATCTGTGAAATAACGTCACTTGTGGTCTCCTCTTTCTTTGAAGTCCCGCCTGTGGAATTATACCTGGTTAACCCACCCCCACCACCTGAACTTTCGAGGTCATTTGAGCAGCATTATCGTGAAATTAAAAAAAACCTGCTTAGCATCGGTTGCAAAGGAAAGTTTGAGATGATTTGATAGCCGAGTTTAAAGTTTATTAAGGCTTCACTGTTTCCAATCATTTGCATTACAAATTGGTGGCCTATATTTGCTTTGCTGCGTCAGTAAGAATCCAGACTGATCCAACCACGTTTTCATTAAGGTTTGTTGGCATACGGCATGTCACATAGAGTAACAGTACCTGTGCGTTTCCTGTGATAAAAATCGAGCAAGGGAAATGGAAACACGTCGTTCGACGGCATTGTAGGGACATGATGACATGTTCTAATAAAACGTTTTACGTGTGAACAATCATTAATAAATCTGAAGTACAGCATAAAGCATTCTCAGTAATATTGCGTCCTTAGTTGCCTAGAAGCAATTGAGAACACTATTTAAACAATGACCACTTCCAGCTTCCTCACTGCACAGGGAAATCCCTGCGTTTATTACAGGAAAACTGATAGCTTTTGTAAACAGTCGACTGGGATCTTTGCAAATGTGCGATGTCATATGTTGCTTAACAAGTCTCACAGCAAAATATATTGCCATCTCTAATCACTACGCATGACAAAGAAGCCTCCAGGACCAATAGAATTCATCCAATCTGTGTTCTGTTTTAGAACGTCACAGGACAGTACATGGATGCTAGGCGGGCATGCCCAAACTTCCTTCAGGTTATGAAAAACAGCAAGGTTTGAAAAAATGATTGCCTTTACTTGACGTTAAATCCTACAGACATTCCTGACTGCAGCGCAAACAGGTACATCGTTGAGGGAATGCATTATGCAAAAACAATAGTGTATACAGTAGAGCTTTCTTTGCCTTGGCATGAAGTTCACTTGGCTTGCGTTTCCTGGATATGCCACTGTTATTGAACTTGGCCCAAAAATCAAAATACTGCAGACACCAATTCAACCACAAATGAGGTGGAGAGGAAGTCAAAGTGTTTGCTTTGCATTTGAAGATTAAGAAAGGATTGCAGTCACAACGCAGACAGTTTTAATGTAAATCTGCCTTTTGCAATAAACAAATCACTCATTTTACTCACTGTTAGAGCTTCACATTTACTGCATAACCTATTAACCATACAATGCAGACAAGGTAATAATGGAATGTGAGGTACGTGGCAGTATAAATTTAGGAAATGTATACCATCAGATGGTTCATCTAGTTCTGCGTTAGCAGTTTGGCAATCTAAGTATTTCCTGTTTGTTCTCTATTCACCTGTCACCCATTCAATGTTATTGATGTTATTTCTTTTGGTATGCATTCATTGGCTGCGTTGCAATTTACAGTAAAGTCATTGTTCTCACAGGTGTGCCTCTGACTGGAGTGCACTAGTCATTTCTGCAGCTTTTATAATGTTGATCGGTTTTTTCTTCTTGCATCATGCTTGCATCAGCTTCCAAGTTCTGCTTTAGTGCGTCTTGTTTTGTCACTGCATGACACATTTTTCTAATGCATGCCACTGGAGAACTGCTCACGCATTTTTTCACTTGGATCTGTTTGACATGCTAACCATTGTGTTCCACGGTGTGTACCATACAGCTGGATCTGTCTTTAGTTTATGTGTAATTACCTGCACTGAACCCATGTATATTTGTGTTACACCTATCAACTTTTTAAATTTGGCCTTCAATTCTTCAAATATGTCCACAATTCTTGGTGGATTTATAGCTAGGCATAGATGGGAGAATGTACCAATTTATTCAAATTGAAAGCATAGAAAAACCAGTTACAAAGCTTCACAAAAATGGTTGCTTTACAAAAGTCTCATTTCATCCCATGTACAGTCATAAGAATACTTATTTGCATGTCATGATTCAATTTTCATTTGCAACTTCACTTGTAAGTCACTTTGGATAAAAGTATCTGCCAAGTAAATGCAACTTGTAAATCATTTTAGTACTTGCAATAAATACACAAAGGCTGTTGTCACTGTGGAAAAAGTCATTTCTAGTTACACGTTCCACTGCATAATCCAAAACCTAGTACATAAAAATAAATTACAAAAACAATTCTCTCATGTGCCATTTTAAACAGTATTTTACAACCATTCAAGATATCAAAAATCCACACGCAAACATATGTATTTCCAAAAATCCTCATTGTATGTATATCTAGGCGAACACACATGGTCAGGTGTTTTTAATCAACAGTTTGAAGATGTAAGACTGGGTCCTTTAGTTCTAAGCTCTTGTGGACGGGGAAGGTCCCTTAGTTCTTAGCCCTTATGAAAGCAGGGGCTCCCTTAGGATGGGGGGTGGGCCGCTGAGTCCCTAGCTCTTGCCCCAGAAGTTTTTTCGCCTTTTTTGGGCCCGCTCTAAGACCTGTGAAGCCATGGAGCAGGAGGCCGCTGACCGCGCCGAGATCTGGGACATCCTGTCATCTGCATTAAGAAGAGACATGGGTCAGTTACTACAGCCAGGGCAGCTAAAACCAACACCTTCCCTTTAAATCAACAGTAAGCAATGAAGTAAAGCATTAGTTCGCTTTAGGTCATAACTGTAATATCTGTGTTATCTATAACACGAAAATAGTTATTTCTTTTGAATGCATTTCTGTAGCTTTTTCCACTGAAATGATAGCTCTGTGTCTGTAATCTGTATTGATGGACCATGATGTGGGATAATGCAGAAACTAAATTATAAAAATGAATCAAAGAGACGGATAGTTTTAGTGCTGCCTCAGGGCACTCTTTTTACCGAACTCTGTATTCTTCTTTTACAGGTCATTATTGGAACCAGAGGAGCGCCGACTACAGGTAAGGAGTATTATCCACATCTTAATTTTCCATCTCACAGTGACCATCTGCTCTTTACAAACGACTGCAGGATTTCATTTAAATTGCAGTAATTGAAGATCAAATGTTTGGAAACTTGTGCTCCACCTGTATTCTTTACGAAAGAGGGAATTTAGAATAAACCTAGCTTTGGTTGTAGAAACATCCAGCCTTTTCATATATTTGTTACATCATTAACACCAGCATCGCTCATCATACGTTAAGTATGAGGGCCATTCTTAAGGATCCTGTTCTTTAAGACTAGTCCTCATATGTAATTTCAATATCCTGAACTGGAGCTGAAATCCAAAGTCACATAAGTTGCAGTTACAAGTCAAAAGCTGTGCGAGTGTTTTTACTTTTCAACATTTGCATGTTACTCTACCGTTGTCAGAAACATCGGAGTCATTCACAGGAAACGCAAATGCTGGCTTTAGCAGTCCCAAGTTACCTGCAGAGGAAAACAAATGGAACAACCCAGAGAATTATTATTCTATTTTTATTTTAATTATTATTACCACTCATTTTTAACATTTCTGTATTTTTGCCACAGCTATATCACAGGTATGTAATTATATTTTTCAAGGGTCTGTCTTAGTGAGGAAACAAAATTGTTTACAGTAGTGTTCATCTTTTCTATCTATCCCTTCCCCTTCAATATAAATGCAGACCTTTCAACAATTACAAATAAAATGGCTTTGTAGTTATGTATAGTTAAATGCAGATCTTGTGCTTTTAATGGCTGACGGTTTTGCTGTATAACCTAAAACAGCCTAGCACTGAGAGAACCACTTGTTTTGCAATCAAAGAGCATTTACAGTATTTAACATACACATACATGATTGTCTCCTCAAACTGTCAGAAGTCACATATCACCTAAAAGTCATCAATGCAATATTTCTTAGTTTCATGCAAACGCAAGACAGAAAAATCCATTATTTCATTGCGGTGCATTCAGTGTGTGGGGTTCAGTTACAGTAAAGCGCTTTGGAAGCCCCAGGTGGGACCAGGACACAGAGCCCAGCCCGAACGCGGAAATTCCTGAAAGATTGCGATGACGTGGTGACGGTGCTCTGCACATGAGGGGGCGTGACCCTGGGGATGGATTTCAGACAATCCTTCCTGGTTGACGGGTAGCATGCTCACACAAGGGTGAGGTCATGAGGCGGGGGGTGCTGAGAGTGCGGATAAAGCTGACCTAAATACTGCTACCTCCTGCTCGCCACTACAGGGGAAACCCCACCACACTCCTCTTGTGCTGAGGAGAGGACCGTAAATGCCTCTCATCGGGGGCTTTTCCACTGATACAGCTGGGAGGTCTGGTTCTGGGTGCTTTTCCAGCCTATTTCCTTCTGGGCTGAATGAGAACCATATTCTGTGGAACAGCAGAACCAGGGTCTGTGGGCGGAGCTGGTGCGCTCGCTGCCCGACACAACCAATCAGGCAAGAGTTGAGAGGTGTGTCAGCGGTTTTCCTTAAAACAACTGCAGATTGTTTTCGAAGAAATGTTTGCTCTGAGGTGGAAGCATGGAGTGTTTCATTACAGATTCATCATCTGAGACGCCAACTTAAGTGCTCATCGTTCACTACCGCTGAGCTCAAAGGTTTGCTGTTGCTCAGTACAGATGCCAATACTGGCCTGGGTCCCCACTGCCAGTCTTTAATAAGGTCTCATTCCTGTATAACAAATTTATACCAGTAGTTCAACGTATCTTTTTGCAGCTCTGAATGATATGAGGTGAAGTGTCTTGGCATTGGCCAGGTGGGCAGAGCTGCACCGTGGTACACCGTCCGTGGCCCCTACCATTGTGCTGGAACTCTGGGTCCCTCAGAGTCCCGTGGATGCGGTTGGTCAGGACCGGGACGGGGGGAGGCGCGGCACCGGGACTAAGTTTGCGGGATGACCTGGAGGCGCGCAGCGTGGGGGGGTCGTCCGGGAGAGCCTGCGTGGGCCAGGCGTCTCCTCGCAGGGGGATGGGGTCGACCGTGGTCATTCCCGCCGCCGGAGAGGACCGGGGCGGGCTGCTCTCCGCCAGCTGGCAAACACACAGCACCCGTTTCACTCAGCAACACCACAACAGCGACCACTCATCCCAACCGCAACAGGCAACGGACAGAAAACACACCATCCTTAACACGAAACCAACCACAGCGCCATGCGAAAAAAGCACATGCTGCCTCCGCTCTGTAAAGCACACAATACCATGACACATATTCACCCACTGCGTTATTAGAAACCACATCATGCTGTGGCACAGATGACTAACAGACCTGCATGGCATCGCATGCCATTACAAAAGACCCAAGAGGCACAATCTGTCACACACACAAGTTAACGTCCTCCATAGATACGTAACAATAGACGTGTTTATAAGGAAATTACGGCCTTATTTGAGAGTTTTGTCTCATTTCACCAGGCCTCAGGTTAAACTGTGTATTTGTATAACGGCATCATCCACTTCTCTTCTTTGGGTTCATTTTAAATAACGTTGTATGAGCAGAAATACTTTTGCAATAAGCTGTTCTATTAGATAAACAGACAAATAATCAATAGGACCAGCCTTGCGTAAAAACTGTGGAAAATTATTTTAGAAAAATAATAACATTCCGTCATGAGTTGTTTACTTTCAAAGTGTTGCCTCGGTGGTACATCATTATCTAAGAGATTTTCTTTGTTATTTCCCTTTTGTATTTTTCAAATACATCTCTGTATGGGGATGTATTTGGGGGCATTGACTCTGTATGGTTTTTCATTTGTGTTGTATTGTACCTCACTTGTAAGTTGCTTTGGATAAAAGCATACGTGAAATGAATAACTGTAAATGTAAATGTAAATCTCTCAGAAAGATCCTAAAAACGTAACTAAAGTAAGATGCATCAGAGCAGGGCGCTAGGGTTGTGCGGGACAAACCTTATTGATGACCCGGTCGGGCGAGGGAGAAGACAGATGCTTGTAGGGCGAGTGGGGTTTGCCCAGGGGCGGCTCACTCCTCCTCAGCCCCTGATGGAGGTCCTTCAACTTTGGTGGGGAGACCAGAATAGCACCCCCTAGTGGTTAAACAACACAAAAGCCAATCAAAATGGGAGAAACATGAAATCTAGAACTCTACCCCCTACTTCCAGGTTACATACAGTTCAAAGTGCGGGTTCAGATACCGATTGTCCATTGAATTAGCAATGTGAAAGACAGGTCCAATAACCGGTTAATCTAGTTAATCTGTGGGCTGTTGTATCGACAACAGTGATTACAAAAATAAATATATAGTTTAAAGACTAAATTAGAGGTTTCACCCACTGAAATTATGCTATAATTGTAATCTGAATGGGACTGCATTGCTTGTACTTTTTGTGTTGATAACTAAAATATTTTTTGAGATATTTACAATTTAACACAGATAGAACATTCCAAATCTGAGTATTCTAACGCGTGCAGGTACTACCATTCTAGGCTTTTTCAAACGAACTTAAAGTTTGTCCTAAGACCCCTTTTTACTTACACCCATGCAAGATGATCTGCCTTGATTGACACATTAACTTCAGATCATCAGATATCTCCTTGTTTTTCTGACAGCTGTGGCATCGCACTGAAGTTTCAAACACTGACAGCTGGCAAAGGACTTCATTTTAAACTGCATCTTTTGGTTAAATATTTAGCCAGTCACAAGAATAGACTAATCCATAAATTATGAGATTATGAGAAATTATTAATACCTTGAGCGTTACCATCTCAATGGAAGGATGCTTTCGCAGTCACATTGTGCATCTGAGGCGGAACGCCATGTCAGCCACAGATTCAGGGCAGACATATTTATCACAAGATGTCATGAGCTAGCTTTATTATTTTGTTTTCCGCTTTTAAATAAGGCTTTGGTCAACTCGCCTACTATCATTACTCATTAATAGCTGAGAGGAAAATCATAGCTATGCTGTACATTTTGTGAATCATGTTTATTGTAGATGATGATGTGCCAGTCTCGTTTGGGATTTGAAATGGCATTTGAAATTGGCCATTTTAAATCAATTTACTCGCATCCCTACATTGAATGTATACATAAGCTTTTCCTGGTACAGTAACCAGGGCTCTGGTTTGACATTAGCCAGCAGGTACTTTCTTTTCTTTACAGGGCTAGCTTTGTAAATTGCAGACACAACACTACATAGGTTGTGATTGTGATGAGTGATTCTGTGTTGATGATCAACAGTGAGTTTAATACCAATGCCTCACAGTCTACCATGAAGGCTATTCATGAGCACAAAAATGGCAACGCCACTCTTTATGTGTGGCAATAAGAAGTGGCCATCCTTGCGGACAGTCTGTATTAAAGATACGAGGAGATGTGGTGTAGCATACGGAGAAAATGAGAAAAAAGAAAGAGAAAGTGAGATTTACAGTCACCTTAAAATAAACTCTTTTTATCTGCGGCCAGCGTGGGCTGTATATCAGACATTGATTGAGGGCGCTTGCTTCAGTCACGGTTTCCAGCTATAAAGTGTTTTTGGGTCATACCGAAAACATTCTACAGTGACACAGGGAGGCACGCAGAGAGCTATGCTTTCGCTGAGACGCATCTTTTAACCACTGCACATTGCTACAGCCGTCAGTGGATGACACAACTTCCTGAGGCGTGGGTGTGTGTGTGTGTGTGTGTGTGTGTGTGTGTGTGTGTGTGTGTGTGTGTGTGTGTGTGTGTGTGTGTGTGTGTGCGCGCGCGCGCGCGCGTGTGGGGGGGTATTTTCCGCTTACCGGGGTAGTGAGGTCATGGTGGGTCCTCTGGATAGCATGTTTGTACACGTATGTGCGTGTGCTTACATGTGTGGGTGGGGGGGGGGGCCTCTTTACCGGTTACCGGGGTAGTGAGGTCGTGGTGGGTCCTCTGGATGGTGGGGATGGTCTTCATTTTTGGGGTGGGCAGCCTGCCCCCCTCTCTGGTGCTGTGAGATCCTGATGCGGTTGACAGGTACTGTTCATCTACTGCTGGCACCCTGAAACCGAGCAGAACCCGTGTTTGTCCAGTGGACAGTAAAACTACAGCCTCCAAATCCACTGGGCTTTACTAAAGAAGTTTCCTCTGAGATACATGAACATAAATCGATAGGTTGAGGTAGAGTGGATCTTTAAAAGCTACATCACAGAGTTGCAATATGAACTCATTGCCGCTGGACTCATTTTGTGCTTATGAAGCAAACAGCTTCTGATGAGAAGGCGGGGGACGAAGGAGGGGAGGAAGGAGGGGGGTTGATCTCAGTAATAGACGGAATGGAAGAATGGCGTCCTAGAAAAATCGCCACATTCGTACTCATCACTCTCCTCCTCCTCCTCCTCTTCCTCCCGTGACTTCCTGGCGTGAGGCTCCTCCTTCTGCGAGCCCGCCCTCGACCGCGCCTCCTCCCAGGCCAGCTTCCTCTGCACCGGGAGGGTGGGGGCGTTGTGGAACCCCGCCTCTTCCGCGGCCTCCATGGAGCTCCTCTGGCTGGCCGAGAGGGAGGCCCCATCCCTGGTGCTGGCCTTCGCACTCTCCCCCCTGGAGACACCCACCACAGGAGCAGAACAGAGGGAAACAGGCATGGGCTTTACTTCACAGTTATGCCATGGCCCTAGTAAGATTTCACTGCATCCTGGTTAAAGTCCAAGCCCTCACAGAAATTGCAGCCCAAGACGTAGTACTATACCAAACCTAACAGCACCGCATGTTAACCACACCACACCAAATGTTAAAAAGGTTTAAAAGGTCTATTGTATTCAAATTTTGTTTGGATTCAGAAGATCCAAGAATCCTTCATGTCTTGTACATGACATCATGTACAAAATATTTCTTTTTGTAATATTAGCACACATATTTTATTTAGGAAGATGTATGATAGCAAACTATCCAGCCAGCTGGCCACATCTCACGTGAGGTATGGTATGAAACTTGTATGTGAAGTTATTGCTGAGCTAGTTTAACTTCGAAGTTAAAATCTTATATCTTGTATTGTTTTCAGGCAGTCAGTCTTTGTGCCTACACTACTTCACATGACATGGCTCTGGTGAGCTGGATGTGGGTTCTAGAGGATGTGAAATAAGGCCTCTATCACATAGCACTGAGAGCAAGTCCAATGCAGCCATTTGCTTATGTACAGCTACCACCAGGTGCTGGTATTTTTCATATGTAATATTTCATATTTTTTAATCACTTTTACATTACTATATCCATATTGTGGATATTATTGCTGTTAGTCTACAGCCTTAAAAGCTGCCTAAAGCTTGAACTGGCTCTGAGCACTGTGTAGTAGGAGGGCTATTCTTCTATGCCAATGAAGAGCCACGGAAGAAGTAAGAACTTTCAGTTGCTGAGAATGCGCCCCCTGTGGATGGAGGACTGCACTGCAGCTACAGCTCGCTCACTCACTCTCTCTCTCTCTCTCTCTCTCTCTCACACACACCTGGCAAGATCCAAGGCCTGGATGGTGCTGCTGCCAGTGCTACGCTCAGTTACTGTTGCCGAGGTGGGGGTGGAGGCCTCCCACAGCCGGTTCTGCTCAGACAGGATCTGGTTCAGATGGTCCCGGGAGAAATGGGTCCCCCACGCCCTCCTCCGGTAGGCTTCAGCCTTCTCCCTCAGCTCCTTCACCTGGACACACGGACACAGTGCTGTCAGGGCAGGGGGGGGGGACTCACTGCTGGGCCACCAACAGTGGCGAGGTTAGCTGTAAAACTCTCCCTTACAGGTTAATTACCGCGTCCATCATACGCCAAACCAGCCATTTGCAGATCATCTTTGAGGCACTGTAGACAGCATCAGCAGCTTGCAAAGCAGGTCATTTTTCAAATGGAAAACTTTCACCCGGCAACCTAGATCTCATATCCGTGTTCATTGAGGGAGCACTTGCCATGACACGTGTGCCGAGCTGCTGAGGGAGCAGTTTTGGAATGCAACCAAAGCAGAATCAGAGCAACTGTGTGGGCTGCAAAAATTCATTCTGTGTTGCAGCTACCGGCACTGTTCCATGTACTGCCCCCTATTGGACACACCAGGAAGAACAGATGGAAGAGTCCAGTATCACCACCATATGAGAGAAAAAGGCGACAAGCCTCAGTGGGATTCTGTAGAACACCGTTACTATGGAAACACAGGGCTGAGCGGCGCTAACAGTGCATTGACTAGATTCAGCATATTGACATACAACTTTCTGCAAAGTTGTCATAATTAATTACAGGGAAACAACAGAGGTAACAGAGTCTGAATACCTGCTTCTTACAGTTAATATTTGTATTACAGACCTGTCCTTATTAATATGCAACCATTCTGATTTGTCCAATACATTCTTGGCAACCAATTTCTGATATGAATTAGAAAAAGCTGGCACAAGAGCTATGGTAATACAAGTGGGGTTGACACACCCCTACACCCCACTAGCACACCTTTTATTGGATCTGAACTGGCACAAGGACCAATGTGATGGGCAAAATGGAAAAGAAGCACTGCAAAGAAACCAAAGGTGGTGTGCCTAATGGCATCACCAAGCTGATGTCACAAAGAGTAGCATGTGCTGTTATGACATCACAAAGTTGATGTCACAAAAACTGGTATGCACTTTTATATCACAAAGACCGTAACAGCCTCCATCATGGAATGTTGCCGGGTACAAGCATGTAACAATGACAAGATGTGCCTATTTCAATAAATTAATGATTCACCTCATCTCAGTAGACCCTAGATAATAAGCAGCATGTTGCTAAGGAGGCTGCAGAAAAGCAAATTAATATGCAAAACAACATACAATCTATTAATGTTATGGTGTCCGTTACTTCACACAAAGCCAGACAGCTCTTGAATGGGCTCCTGGGTGAGAGCAAGCTGTTATCTTTGCAGGGAGCACAAAGACAGGAGACAGGGATACCGGGCAGGGCGTATTACCTCGCGATACCACACGTGACTGTGATCAGTGTCATATCCCTGCAAGGATGAAGGGTAAAGACTGAACGTTAAAGAGCAGTCAGTGTAAATCTCTCTGTTTAATAACAATGCACTTCAACCCACAAATCCCTCACTTGCTACAACCAGAGGAACATCAGTGCATTGCTGCAAAGCTTCACACATGCTCAGACTAAGGAGGTGTTGGCAGCTAGTGAGCACAAACTCCCTCCTCCACAAAAGCTGTCTTTATTCCACGAGGTGCTCAGTAGCTGAAGCCCTGAACGTACAACTGAAAACTGCAACCATAAAAACACCGGAATCCTTGGCAGGATATATACACAACACCTTGCCATGCAAAGTTGTTGTATTTTAATAGGCTTTTCACATTTATGTTTTAAATCCTTGATTACAGTTACAGCTTACGAAGGGAGAGCACCAAAGAAAAGCTAAACCCTCTGCTTAGTTCAAACTCTTAGGACAACAACCTCACTCTCTCCACTGCGGCCCTGTCTGCACGTTCCCCTGCGGTTCCTTCTAGCACACTGATTCTCAATCCTGCTCCTGGGGCCCCCCTGCTCCGCGCGTTTTCCGTCTTTCCCTGCTCTACCTACCTGACTGAACTCATCAGTGGCACTTTTGATTAGCTGAGCACACCTGATTTAATCAAGAGCATGTTTGGAGCAAGGATAGATAGAAGATATTCAGGACAGGGGGGCTCCAGGAGGAGGACTGAGAAACACTGTTCGAGCACAATACTTTTAAATGGTAGGTAATGTGAGTGTGTCTTTCTCCTGAAGTGGAAACATTGGGGTCCTGACGTACCTCTTCTCCTGCTGTAGAGGATTTGACCCACGCTCCCTCTTTATACCTGAACAGTAATGGGGAGCGGAAGTTGGAGCTGTATTCTGACTTCACCTTCCTGGGGGGACACACAAGGAAGCTTTGGGAATTTCTCCAACAGGAGGACAAGCCAAATCTGCCATTCAGCAGGTTCAGTAACACTCAGTAGACTTATGTTAGACAAAACCACCCTTATGTTAAAATACAGAGGCATGGTTTAGCCTAAGCGTTCAATTTGACATCGCCCTGACAACTGACAATTGACAAAAATTGACATTTTTTTTCAACAAATGAGAAAGTAGGAGGTTACAAAATGAAAGTAACTGATAATGTACATTAGCACCCCCCTTCCATGAGTTCAGCAGCTCACCTATATGCTGCATGGGAGGGGAGGGGCTCTTGTGGGCTTTGTGACCTCACTTCCTGCTGCTGGTTCTCCCAGTCATACTGAAGAGCGTTGTTCTGGGGGCTGCGCTTGCTGGGTAACTGCTGCTTCTTCTTCTTCTTTTTCTTACTCTGCAACAAAGACCCTGTGAATCATTGGCGAAGCACTCCACATCTCCGCCAGGTAGAGCTGGAATATACGACCAGTGAAAGCAAACGCAGACTTTTGCAATCTGCTGAAAACCCCCCCCTTCTCTGTACCTTTCTCCGGTCAGTCTATTTTAAACTGACTTGTGCCTTTTAGAAAGTGGTTTCGCTCACCCTCTCACATTTACAGGAGTGTGGCCACAGTTACAGCTGTGCGCCAGACAGATTAAGATCAGGACGCAAGAGAGATGCCGCTGAGATAAGTATGCATCTGACAGCGCAAACAGAAAGTCGCCGGAGACACTATACAATAATCCAGGTTAAACAGAAGCTCAGCGTTCATGCCCAGGTCATTACATTACATTTTTTACCTTTTTAACGCTGAGCAAACACTGTTGCCCCAGTCAAATAATCACTTCAAATCACTACATTTGGACTATCAATGCCCCACAACATATTAAGTCAATCAGTGGTGGATGAACACAACCATCATTCTGCTGATAATCCCCCTTTATCTGAGAAATGGCGGTTGTGTTTGAGTCAAACCGCCTTTCATGCAGGGTTTTATCTGATCAATGAGGTTTGTATGCAGTCATGTCAGGGCATGTCATGGCAAAAGTGGAGCTAATTTCTCATGTAGTAATTCTAGAAATCCCCCTCCACTCAGTTTCAAGAAAATGATCGTAAAGGGGATGGGTGATTAACCAACACATGTAGCACAGATTCAGTTCTTCACAGTAGGGTTTGTCTGAGGTCACATGTCAAATCAGTTAAAACTGTAATATCATTATGATACCTGGATGTTGCATTTACCCAACATCTTAGAATAATTTTTGCCCATTTTCATGTTTCTTTAAATACTCCTTACTCCAAAAGTAAATGCTTGTACAGTACATGAAGCTGTCGTACATTCTCACTGCTGGTGTCCCAAACGCTTGGTCTGACATCACCGGGGCGGAGAGGAGGCAGGGAGGAGGAGGGGAGGCGAATTACCTTTGAGCTCCTCTCTGGGGAGACCTCCTCCAGCTGGAACAGCGCCTCCTCCCTCTGCTCCACGTCCCGGCGCAGTCGTGGGCCCCTGGGGGGTGGCGACGCCTTGAAGCTCCGCTTGTACTCGCTCTCCAGGGCCACGGGGTTCGCCCTGAAGGGCGGGATCACCGGGCTGCTGCCGTACACCATCTGACAGGAAGGACAGCACCTCACCCATCACTGCCTGTGCTGATGGAGTTTATCACCCTCACTGTTACAGAGGTCAGTGGCTCCCAATCCTGCAGCTCGCTGGGGGTTTTCCTGGTTTTCCATTAAGCCGACATCTCTCATTGTGATGACAGGGGGCCGGCTGTGTAAAGTACTGGTAAGGAGCAGGGCTCATAACGGAAATGTTGCCAGTTCGATTTCCTGCTGGGGCACTGCTGTTGTACCCTTGGGCAAGGTACTTAACCTACAATTGCCTCAGTAAATATCCAGCTCTATAAATAAGTAACATGTAAAATTGTAACCTATGTACAGTGTCACTCCAGATAAGAGTGTCTGCTAAATGCCAATAATGTAATGAGTGTGATTATTATGATAATCATGTAATTTATTGGTTAATCTTTGGCAAACAGAATAATGGCTTTAAATTTCACAAACCTGAGAGTGCATTTGGCAGTTAGGCATTCGTGTCAGACAAGAGCAGAAAACATCATTATGCGTAACCTCAATTCTCCCATGACTCCCTACTGCCATCTTCTGGTTACACCACCTTTCACATAATTCTGCCAGTTATCTGTTTGAGCGTGAACAAAGTAATCCAATAAAACTTTGGTTTAGATGCTCGATAGATGAAATATGACATGGATGACAACAAAAATCAAATAATGGCCTTAATAAGACTTCTCTTGATTACATTATTAAACAGGCATTTTTCTGAAACTCTGGGCCTCTGGAACTGCATTCCAACACTGTTTCTGCACATCAGCCTTCTCAAGAGCATTGATAATGACCAAATCATCCAAAAAGATGCATTAGTAAAGCTAGTGGATGGCAGTTTGGTTTAGTGGTAAGGAGCAGGGCTTGTAACCGAAAGGTTGCTGGTTCAATACCGTGCTGGGGGCACTGCTGCTGTACCCTTGGGCAAGATACTTAACTCAGTGTTGCCTAAAATATCCAGCTCTATGAATAAGTAACATGTAAAACTGTAACTGATGTATGTCACTCTGGATAATAGTGTCTGCTAAATGACAATGATGTAATGTAGTGTAGTGATTGAGGACTACGTAAGAATAAGAAAATCCAGAACAGGAGCTTTGCAGAGAGTTGGCTCCATGACAGTGTTAAATAAAACAGGGATAATAAACAGATGTTATAGTATAATGTAGTACCATAGGGCTATTATATCGCTGTGTTAGGTGGTTGTTATAAGGATACTGTGTGGATGTTATAAGAATGTTATTCATATTTTATAGAGGTGCTACAGGATTCTTATAAGAATATCACAGGAGTGTTATAGAGGTGTTATAGGTACCTGTCCTGCAGCCAGGAGGGGGGAGGTGTTAGCAGGGGTTTTCCACAGGAACTGTCTCTGATACTCTGAGGCGTGGAGCCCTCTGCTCCGCCCAGCAGACTTCAGCCCCGCCTTCCTCTTCAGCACATGGTCGACCTGATTCAACGTGTCAGAGTCACTGATAAAAACCACCATCCAGGCTGGGAGTTAACAATGTACGCATGAGTTAACAATGTACACATTGGTAACTTACTTCATAACTGTATTTTTTGCATGTAATATAATGTAACGTCTCTGCAGTGTAGCATAGTGGTTAAGGAGCAGGACTCGTAACTGAAAGGTTACCCCAGCTGGGACACTACTGCTGTACCCTTGGGCAAGGTACTTAACCCACAATTGCCTCAGTAAATTTCCAGCTGCATAAAAGGATAACACTGTAAAGAGCTGTAACCTATGTAAGTCGCTCTGGGTAAGAGCGTCTGCTAAATAATAATGTCGTGTCACACTCACTCCATTCAGAGCAGGTTCAGGCTTGTCCTCCACAGGAGGACTGCGGGGTTCGGGTGGAGAGGCGTGCGCTCCGTTCTCCGCAGGCAGAGCCTCGAGCGGCCGGGAGCGCCTGGGAGCTGCAGGGGTTTCGGGCCCCTCTGCGCTACCTGCTCCCACCACAGGGGGCGCTGCTGCTGCCAGAGGCACGCCCCCTCTGGAGGAGTCGGGTCCCCTCAGCGACGCAGCCGGCCACTCCCACTGGAAGGACTTGCTGACCTCGGGTTCGCGAGAGGGGACCCTCTTCTTCGAGAGGAACTGGGGCTCTCTGGTGATGCCTGAGGACATGACGTAACAGCATGGGATCTATCAGGCAAAGCGCAGGTGAGCCACTCTGAAGGGTCATACTGCAAAATGACTGTAACAAGACAGGCAAGAAGCACAGCAGCCACAGGGGTAAGAAAGGCACCACTGTGTTATAGCGCTCAGCTTTTTCACACAAAAGGTCTCTACATTCAAACTTAAGGCATTCATAGAATACATGTCCTTTTTGTTTGTGGCCTCTTCCCTTGCCCTTAAGGTTTAAAATCTGTTTCATGTGCTTAATACCCGATGACAGACAGAGACACCAGGATTAAGATTAATCTCCACTGTTGGACCGGCTATCTGATGACAGCAGACTAATGCAGGAAATTTTACTGGATAAACTCCATGTATTCAACAGGTGCCGTGACCAAATTCAATTGTTAAAGGCGCTTATAAAGATTATTTGAATGTTGTCTTGCACTACAGATTGTACAGGCATTCAACATACACAGAGGGAAAATTTGTCTAAGTATGCCCCCTCTATGTCTCTCTGGCCTTCGGATTTCACTGGTGGGATTATGCCATACATTTAAAAGGTAGTGCAACTGGAACAAAAAGCTAAGGCAGACAGGGGGGTCTTATAACCTTACCCAATTGGTCAGACCGAAGCCCCGCCTCGCGCATCCGGAGGTGAGGGGATGTGCGCCCGGACCGCGAATTTCGCTTCCTGAACTTCTTCTTGTACTCGCTGATGCCCTGCGCGGTGCACAAACAAGAATCATCCGCATTTGGGCATGCATTGTTAGGCTACACTACCAAAAATGCCACATACGGCAACATGGTATGGTAGGAATTCAAATGCTTTGCAACTCATTTGCGTTACTTTTTTTTTCTCGAAAATATTAATGCACGCACAAGCACTGTGACTAATTTATTCTGTATCTCGTGTCGGAGCTAGGCTGCTATGTATTGCACACGAGAATTCTCTGCCACTAATCTATCTAGCTAGTTAATAACTAGATTAGCTATGCTAATGCCGCATTGTCCTTGCTGATTGTCAATGTCATGCAGTAACACAAATTAAACGATGTGATCCATGAACGCAGCCAATTTTTCTGGTTTTCAATCTTGTTTTCTTCAAAAAAAATGTTTGCACATCAAGCTAGCTGACAGGTTCGGTGGCATGCTCGATAAGTCACAATAAGTATTCCGCAAGATTCTAGTTCCTTGAAACGATGCCACTTACTGTTTAACTACTGTACAGACGATTTTTGTTATACGCAGGTCATGTCCCCCTGAAATCACACGTTAATCTGCAGTGAAGCAATCTGCACCCGCAGCCATAACTATCTCGGTTAAATCGAAACCTTTTCTGTGCACATCGGGAAAAGGAGGGTGATGACGTAGCATGTGCGTCGCATTCAAAACACACTTGAGCTCCGATACTGTACACGGCTTTTGCATGAATTACTAGCGAGTATGATTTTAAATGCTTACCTTAAACTTGACCGGCATTTTCAGTTCGGTAGCAGCGGGGATGTCTGTTGCATTGATGCTTCCAACTTGTTGTTGTTACAAGCAAAGTCAGTTTGTGCAAGCCGCGGTTACAGTTACAAGCGCGTTGCGTTGCCTTGGCAAAGGCTGCGGCGTCCCTCGACACGCGCATGCGCTCAGTACGTGTGCACGCTGATGTGTGTTGCTCGTGGTTTTGCACCATGTGACAGACAGACAACCAATGGTGTTTGAGCAATAAATTCGGCGACAGACGCTGATTCTTAAAATCTGTCAGACTAATTACAGCCAGGGTTTTACCCTGCAAGATTAACTTGTATTGGCAGGATCACTTGTTCTTGCCTAAGAAGTTAATTCAGTAATAACAACTGATAGGAAATTTGCTGTTTATAAAAATGATGTTCAAAAATAAGTATTAACAGCCCTTACTTTCACGCAGCCAGGCTCTAGGCTCTTAACGTAAAGGTTGCGGGTTTATTATGAATTGTCTTACTAAATGTCCAGGACATCTTGTTAATTATATATAATTATTAAACCGTTTTGATTATGACAGAGTGTTTAGAGTTTGGTTTAAAATTAAATCCAGTTGTTTTTTATTATTAAAACTAAAATGATTTTATCTGAAGTACGCAAAGGTAATTCTATCACAGCAGATGCAACCAGGTAGAAAGGACTCAAGCCGTGAGATCGGCTTCATGGTCGTCGCAGGCAAACTTTCAAAATGTCATTTAGTTTCAGCCCCCCTACAGCAGTGCATGGCCTTTTCACATTTAGCACCTTCATGAAATGTGCGTTTGGGGGGGGGACTTTGGACCTCAGTCACTGGGTCACTGAGAGCAGTGAACTATGGGTAGTTGCTCTGGCCACAGTAACTCATGTGACTGGAACAATCAGTGAGAGATGGAGGTCCTGTTCGATGAAGTGAGGGCTTTGTGGTTTTATGTGCACTGACAACATCTTGTAGATGTAGCCATTCATTCGTTCATTCTCTTTGCTGTTTGTAGAGCATACGGCATCCACAATTCTCTTCCACCTCTGATTGTCTTTTGCAGCTCTTTGGGCATCTCCATACAACAGATTCACTTCTTTCAGTTCCTGCTCAATGGTCCTCCGTCAAGTGGTATGGGGCATCCTCACCAAGCAACCTTGGGTATGCGATTTGGCTGCAACCTAAGAACATGACCAAGCCATCTTACATTTTACACTTACATTAACATTTATTCATTTGGCAAACAATTTTATCCAAAGTGACTTAGACGTGAGGTACGCAACACGAGCAAAAAAACCATACAGAGTCTCTTAGGCGATGGCATTTGATCTCTGCATAACACAAAGGCATTTTGATTTTAGTAGAGCTCTTTGTTGGAGATTTTGTTAGGCCAATAGATTCTGCAGGTCTTCCTTAGGCAGCTGTTGTGGAAAGCCTAAATGTAGAAGTAGATGTAGAACTGTATAATAATGTTGGTACTTTGTCAGTTCATGTGTTTCCTGGGGTGTGTTTCACAGATCTTGATAAACCCTGAAAGAAGACTTCATAACGTGTTTGACCCATCACATTTAAAATTTGATTTAGTCTTAGATCAGGGCTAAGAAGAGTGGGGTGAAGTACCCTCTATACAACATGGGTTCTAAATGATGGGTTTTGAGAGCAGCTGAGATGGGCTGGAGTATGAATGATTGAAAAAAAAGCATTACACTCCCTCCACTGTAATGCACACTAATCGAACTAGCACCAGCTAGTGTACATACATTTACTCAAAAATCTCAGTCACAGCAAAAAAGTACTTGCTCAAGTTTAAGGAAAAGTTTATCATCAACTGTCCTTGAATCCTTGTTGCATCTTCTCCTGAGCACTGTACTGCAGAAGTTGTCCAATAGGGGGCAACAAAACATAAAAATGTAGCTTCAGGACTGTAATAAGGTCTGGCAACAACACACAGTGTAGAAAAATGTAGACTAATTAAGTTCTGTGTTCAAGCAATCAACTGATTGCAAAGTATTTTTCCAACTAATTACTGCGAATGAAGCATTCTTGAAGAATTACCCACTGACCTGGGGTCAGTGCAGGTGTTCTGCTTTGATTTCAGTGCCATTGTGAGAAAACAGACACAGGAACTCTGTTTTACACTATATTCAGAAGATCTGTACAGGGTAAATATAGCACTATCTGCCTCCTGTGTCCTCTGGAAAGACCTGATTGCTTACCGTCTCCTTGAACAGTTTTGTCAGTCTGTGTCACCATGAAATGTACTTTCATGAGTGCAGAACATATTTGACTGTTTGTGTATATGAATACACTTCTGTAAGTTTTGGAACTCTGATCTTGCCGTTTTCCCCGCTCCCTCCTCTCTGTGTCCTATAGTAGTGTCTAGCGTGTGTATAAAGAGGAGGAAATTACTGGCGTTCATATCGATGTGGTGGAGAGGCAATCTCTGTTCTGGGGATCTGGCACCACATTAACAGGGAAACTTTTACAAATGCCAGCTGTAAGTGAGGCTGCAGAGGTGCAGGAGGAAATCTATAGTTTTTTTTTTTTTTAAGGAACAGAAAAAACAAACATATGGCTTTTTGCACTTGTCAGATTGCCCTGATTAATAGCACAGAGCGTGCAGGCAGAACAAGCTGTCAAATCTAAAACAAATGAGACTGAAATAAATTAGAGTTCTATTAGCCTTAACAGGTACACCTATCAGTGACTCGGTAATCCCAGCTGGTTTTAGCATTTTGCTTTGTGCAGCAAAGTCTTGTGATTTTGTTCAGATAAGTCAGTGACTGACAACACATGGTGGACCCACCCATTCTGGAGTGACCATTTTCCCGTCATTAACATACAGTATGTACGTCTTTCACTTGGGGACACATGAAAGTACTCAGTTTCTTCTCTTCACGCGCACCATGGTGATGGTGGTTGTCATGGCGCTGACACACTGAAGGTGCTCTCTTGGGGAGTGGGCGGCACTGGAGTTAGGAGAATGGAGGAGGGGGGCTTCTTGCTTGTGACAGGGGGACGGGGTTTGGGCGGCGGGGGCAGTGGAACCGGGCGGGCGGGTCTGCTCTGTGCCAGTCTTGCCAGTAGAAGGCACTAGAGTGCAGCACACAGGGTGCGCGTGTGTCAGAGCCGTGTGACCTCATCGCCAGGCTGCTACTGAGCGTGCTCACTGGAAGCCTCCTCAGGCAGGAGGCTTGCAGGTACAGTTGTCTTAGTTACTCTCACATTCCTTTCTAGCACTGATCACCGGGGTGAAACCAAGCAGCCGTTCACACACATCAGAGCACTGACACACGATTTAGATCAAGAACTCCTGGTGATTGACAGAAACAGAGAGAGGGAAGATAAATCCATAGTTTTATGCTGTGCAGTCAATATCCATACAGGGGTGCACATAAATCATAAATCTAAACGCATGAATCTTCATCTGTTTAATCTGCGCTGTTTATGAATTTACTTGAGTGTGACTCTGGGTACTTTACTCTGGGAGTCATCAGTAGAAAGCACCAACAGAAAAAGCAGGGTCAATCACTTAAAAGTATCTGTGGGAGAGCATTGTGCCATGTGAGAAAATATTATCTAATGATCTTTGACTCTAAAAGTCAATACTTTAACAACCATTTGAAGTCAAAGTCTGACAATTAAAGCTGAAATAATTATTTATTGTTTTTTTTTCCCACATGGTCCTAATGATCCCCTGTACTTATTTAGACTTAGCATCCATAAACATGTAATTACTCAATAAGTACTCCATCTCTAGCCAGCATTCACTCAGCTGTCTGCATGAATTCCACCAGGTGTGACATTTTAGTTGTGCTTTGACAGAGCTTTTCGGCATTATACTGGCTGGAAGTGAAGCAGGGTTCAAAAGAGTGAATGACACCACTCCCTAGAGCCACAATAGGAGAGTGACTTGTTCCATTTTATAACAACCCTCAGAGTTCAGACTGTACAGCCAATACGATAAGCTGGCTGATCTTAAGACAGAGGTCCCTAGCTTATTGTGTCAACTGGGCGGTGTGGAGTGTTAGGGTCATTACAAAAGCACTGTCCCAACCGGAACCAGAAGGTTGCTGTTTCAATCCCTTGACAGGTCACTGCTGCTGTACCCTTCGGTAGGGTGTTTAACCCAGCCAGTTTAACCACCACCTAAAGAAACTTCTTATGTCTTAAATATTGTTTTCCTTTACTAAAAAAAACTGATCTAATGGTTTAATGCACTTTTATCTCTAGATGCTCGCTTGTACCTTGTCTGGCCAACTACTGAAACTTGGTCATGCAGCACTTCTATTACTGTGACTCCTTATGTGGCTTTTTGCTTGTGTTGTACCCTGCCTCACTTGTATGTTGCTTTGGATAAGAGCATCTGTGAAATGAAATATCCAGCTGTATAAACTGATAACGTGTAAGAATCGTAACCTATGTAAGTTGCTCTGGACAAGAGCATCTGCTAAATGCCAATAATGTAATGCAGTGTGACGTTCCGATCGAGGAGCCAGTGTAGAGCCATGCTGATGTTCTGAGCGCTTCCTGACAGTACCTCCCTCCCTGCCTCCTTTCCCTCTGCTTATCAGTCAGCACTTCACACCATCGGCGAAGCTGAAACACAGCTCTCCGTGGACATTAAGACCGTGATGCAGTTCAGAGGAAGCGAAAAAAGACGCCTGCCTTGTGCTCACGCCGATGACATCGTATTTCACCTCCTCAGCTTGCCTAATTACTATTTGCCAGGTGTCAAAGGTCACTGGCCGCCCCACCGTCTCTCAGCGCGGGACCACGAGTTTCACTGTGGCAAAATCGATGCGCTGCGTGTTCCGCCGCAAATGTTTACCCTCCTAATTAGCGGCATGTAATTATGGCGAGAATACACTATTGATGTTCAGCTCCTTGGCGGGCGCTCTCCTTGTCTCCAGGCAACAGAGGCTTTGATATGTAACTGAACACTGAGAGACCCCTTTCAAAGGCTCACACACCACAGATCATCTACAGACTAGGAGGTTCAATCTTGGAACCATCATTAACAGGTAATGAGCAATTACATCAGCAGTGACAAACTGGAGCTAAGGGCAATATAAATTATATCTCAAACGATGAAAAAAAAAAAACATGGTAATAACAAACCAAGACTAGGGGTTATTTAGAAAAGCTGATGACCTATTATTGCAATAATAACAACTATCTAACGACAAGAAGCACTGTCAGTAATGGATGATGGTATCATTTCATGACATTGATTCCACATTAGTTTGTCATTTACCTATTTACCTATTAGCATAGCTGGTGTTCCACCCAGACGATTCCAGCATCAGCCCCCCTGTACCATTACAGCTCAGTCTTTTGCTAGATGAGGTTCTTTCTTTCAGACGATAACAATGCTCTAGTTTTTACTCTTCTGAAGGACATTGAATGTGTCTCATATTTACATTTACATTTATTCATTTGGCAGATGCTTTTATCCAAAGCAACTTAGAAGTGAGGCAGAGTGCAACACAGGTGAAAGCCATACAAGGAGTCACAGTAATAGAAGTGCTGCATGACCAAGTTTCAATAGTTGGCCAGACAAGGTACAAGCAAGCTGGTAGAGACACAAGTGCATTAAACCATTAATTTTTTTTAAAGAAAAACAGAGTTTAGGACATAAGAAATTGCTTTAGGTTGTCGTGGTTCAGGTGATCAGCTGAGTGCAGAAGAGCTGTGTCCTGAGACGTTTGATTGATGTCTGAATTCGGCCTTTTGCGTGCGTCTTGCTCTGTGCCACAGGGGAATGGATGGGTGTTGCAACCTTTTCCTTTGAGGAGAAACCCATCATTTCCTCGTCCCGCACGTTCTCACAAGCACCGCCGTCTGCCCGTCATTTACATGCTGATTTTCTGCGCTTGAGGGAAACGTTCCTGTAGGACAGGACAATGGGCTGGTGTTGAATCTGCGCTCACAGTCAGGGTTGTAGAAAATGGGAAAGGCAGGCAGGACACAGACTCATTAAAATATGTAGTCGGGTCGATGGGGGGGGCAATATGGAGGTTTGTATCTGTAATAGCCAAAGTGCTGCCCCCTGATTTCCCCGAGGTTTGTTCTGTCCCTGCGGCTCGCGCACAGAGACAATGGCCGACCTTTGAGGTGCTCGCGACACCCGTTCCTCGGCAGGGTCAAGGCCGGCCCACTCATCGTTTCATTAGCGAGGGTAGAAGCCTATTCAGCTTCAAGGGCTCCTCATCCCGCAGACCTCCACACGGAGACTGTGGAGAGCCTGCCTCCGTCTCCTCCTCGTACTCCCACTCCCGCTCCCACTCTCCCTCTGAGCTTTGTCCGCCCGGGACAGGGTGAGCATCAAGGGCTTTTGTTACCTCAGAGTGGGACGTGCGTGTTCCAGAAGGGGCTTTTGTTATGATTGAAGGGGCTAATGTGATCACAGGAAGGGACAGGCTCTCCGCCGTGCGACCGCGGTCTGGCTCTGGGCTGTGGGACAGGGCGAGGGTCAGCTCGCTGTTGTGTGTGAAGCGTATGGAGGCACCCCTCGGGCACTCACAGCTCACTCACTCTGCTAGGCTCACACGTGTGGCCTAGTTGTTTTGTTAAGAAATGAAATAAGTTCAGATAGGTGCGGCTGCCTTGGGATGAATCATTCCTCACCACATCCGGATTTCTTTTTCCTTTTCTTTTTTTTTTTCGAACAGAGGCCTCTAAGTGGAACGGAGAAAGGGAATCTCTCTGTGTTTGTACGTTTTGTTTTGTAACCTCCATTCATGTTCGTCCTGATAAAACTGTCAGGGAAATGAGCGCTCACCGAATCACAGATTCTGTGACTCCATCTTCAGTACCTGCATTATGATGGGGACACTGTGCACGAGACACCGCCCTTCCGATGAAACATTAAACTGAGGTTCTGGTTCATTATGGCCATTAGAGGTATCCTGTCGCTTATCGCAAACATTAGAGGGTTCCATGGTGCCCTGGTAAAATTCCCAATCAAGCTCTTTTGGTCTGGCCATTAAATAATCCCTCAGTTTGATTGATCAAAAAAAAGCCCTGGTTCTCCACCTTACCTGATGTGTGGGGAGTGTTCTCGTACAAAACGCTCAGTGTAGCATAGTGGTAAGGAGCAGGGCTTGTAACTGAAAGGTTGCTGGTTCAGTTCCCCACTGGTGCACTGCTGCTCTACCCTTGATACTTAAGATAGAGTTACTTAACCCACAATTGCCTCAGTAATTATCCAGCTGTATAAATGGACAACATGTAAAATTGAAACCCATGTAAGTTGCTCTGGCTAAATGACAAAAATGTAATGTAATGTAAAATGGCTGCTGTGTTCATCACCCAAAGGGTTGTTAACAGTGGTGTCGACTGAGGTGAGTCCCCCACGCACGGCCCCTCCCCCACCTCATTGTAAAGTACTTTGAGATAATAAAATATGAGAGTACTAATACAGAAGGTTTAAAGTATAAGAATACAATCTATCATTATAATATAATATATTTTATTAGACCCAATTGTGGCTCTAATAGGGAGTTAAATTGTATTATATTATAATGATGGATATGTATTGCATAAATTTTACTGGATATTAATGGGAGGCCAGTTCAGTACAGGGCGCACAAAGACATGTATGCATGCACACACACACGCACACAAGTCATCATTTCCAATGAGGAGGAAGTTGCAGAAGCTGAATATATGTGGCTATGGCCACATAGTGAACTACATGCTGCACCAGATTGGCCAAACTTTAAATAGCTTCACCTTTTGTTACTGTTTTATGTGATAAAGAGGCGTTCAGACAATAACCGTGACTTGGATAAGTCTCAGATTTCTTTAACACAATGGCAAAAAATGATGCAAAAATTAGAAAGGAAAACAGTTTCTGGATGTGAAGTGGGCTTGGGTTGATTGCAGTATGAAATATCAGTGCTGTGAGTATATAGTATGCACTGCCAACACATAGTTTTGCACACAGCACACCTGACATCCCAAATTATCTTCAATTCATCCTCTGATTAGCTCGTTCAAACACGCTCATGTATCGCCAGAATTGTGAAATAGCTGTTGGCTGGAAAGTTTGTCATGACTACACCTGGCTTCACAAGTCAGCTAAAGGCCGCTGCCTACTGTCTTGCACTCTTCACCACAAGTGGCATCAACATCGGTGCCCTCCCAGGTCCCTGCCTTGCCCCCTTTCATGTGAAAGCTGGTAAGTGTGGCGTCTTTTTTTTGCCGTTTCCCCAGCAGCTGCAGGTGCAGAACCTGGCCTGTCTCTCCCACCGGCTTCCAAAGTCTTTGCTAGAGAGCACCTCCAGCATATCTGCCCCATTTCCCAACCCTCACTTCCTGTTTCTGCACCACCTGTGGCAGGAAGTGACCCGGCCGCTGGCGTGTGTGCCCGGGCCCAGGGCGAGCTGCTGCCTGATGACTCCGTGGGTGGGTCGCTCCCTAGGGAGCTGGCGGGGGCGGCGGGAGGGGGGGGGGGGGGGAGTAGAGTGTGTGACCACACACACTGGTCATGCTCATCGGCAACATTCCGGAAGGCAAGAGACAAGCATCTCTCCCTCCTTGCATTCCTCCAGAATCATGATAACTGTTTGGAGGTCCGAGTTAGCGTCTTTCAAAAACACTGTTCTTCTCTCCCTGCGCATACACTTATGGCTGCGTTTCACTTTCAGGTACCTCATTTGGTTTTCACATAGCATGACTTTCAACTTCATTTTATTATGTTTTATTTGAGATTAATGCAAAAAAAATTAACCCCTTTTTCTGTCCCATCCGCTATTTGTCTGTCAGTGGGAATTGTTCTCGGATTTTATCTTTTTCTTTTCACCTTCATGCAGTGTTAAAACACTGATGCGTTATGTACTTTAAGACTTTACGAGGTCCATGTAGCAACAGGCTTCGCCCAGGCAAAGCTCTGCGATTGCCTAATGTCTTGTGTGCGTCTCATTCTGCTGTAGTGTTTGCCAATGAACTTGCAGCGGTTAATTGAATTCAGCACTCGAGGGCAGCCCCTGTGCTGGAGCCCACTGTGCTTTTACACTTCATGTCCTTAATGCAGGCCTGGGCTGCACAGGTCCTGGAGTGGCACAGATGCACAGATGATACTTGCTTCGTTGCAACCCTTAATTATGCAGTTGAGTCAATTACCGAACAAGGGGCGAATTAAAGTGGCTGAGCTTGAAGTGATTCAGTAATTGATGATTCAGAGAGTCCGTGGAGCCACGGCACGCCAGGAATGCAGTCACCTACCCGTGCTGTTGTGCTTCTGGAGTTTAAAACATCCCAGGAAAAATGCTACGTTTGTGCAAAACAGACGCATGTTGGAGGATTGCTTATCTGTGTTGTGAGAATATGTGTGTGTGTGTGTGTGTGTGTGTGTGTGTGTGTGTGTTTCTGGGGAGGGGACCCCATCCTTATCAGATTTAGGTGTGGCAGCATAGCATAGTGGTTAAGGTGCAGGGCTTGTAACCGAAATGTTGCCAGCTCAATTCCAACTGGGGCACTGCTGCTGTACCCTTGGGTAAGGTACTTAACCCATAATTGCCTCAGTAAATATCCAGCTGTATAAATGGATAACATTGTAAAGAACTGTAACCTATGTAAGTCACTCTGAGAGCGTCTGCTAAATAATGTAATGTAATGTAAATGTAAGACCCCAGTAGCTGAGACTCACAATAAAGATGTCTGAAGTTAAGCCCAGCAGCCCAGCTCTCTCCTGGCAGGGGGTATATGCTGTGGCCCTCATCTCTGCTACGCAATATCTCCTGGAATGACAGCTGGGTGCCTCATTTAACACCCCCCCCCCCAACATACCCCCCGTCACCCCCACTGCCCACCCGAAAGCCATCTCTCCGTCTAATGATGACAGATGAACCTCAGCACTATAACCTTACAGGGCCCAGTGACTGGATGCTCAATCTCGGTCACTCACATTCGCGACACAGGTGACTACATTACCCATAATACACTGTAATGCCACGTGTCGCTGCCCTACATTAGCTGCTGTGTAAATATTTATATTAGGTAATCTGTCCCTAAGAGGTGGGTGTCAGAGTGACTAAATATCTGTGCACGCACCATAGCAGAGCAGAAGTTACACAATAATAACGAGGGCGTAGTGCAATCTGCTAGCATAATGATACGGTAGCTAACTTGTTCCAGAACCTCACTGAGTCCAGCCTCGGAGCAGCTTGGCCTGAGATCTTTAAGGCAGCATGAATGCTCTGTTCCATTTTAAAATGTCTGAGCAGGTGCTGTGGCGGGTTAGACACTAAACTCAGTACTCTAGTCCTGAAAGGGCAAAGTTCAGGCCTCACACAACAGATATGTCACACATGCGGAGATGGGGGGCAGGGGGACACACCCGTAACTCGTGACACCCACTTTCCACTCCTCCTCACCGTCCGCTTTCGGAAAACACGATGATGCTACGCAAATATCATGAGGCATTGAGACATGCACCCAAGAGGAACAATGATATCACTGAGAATTAATATCTTGTGACATTTTGTTTTTTACCAGTGAAACTGCTAAAGAGTTTGTTTCTCACCCTGTCTGCTTGCTTTGGACTGTCGAATTGGCTATGTTTGTTCCCCCCTCTGTTGGGATCCATGATTTTTTGGAGTTGACTCTGGGTGAGTGAGGCTGGGACACCGAACAGCAGGGTAGCAAGTCCCAAACCTTTTCATTACAGCTAATCTGTCTGCCTTCTTCACCTTACGAAAGTTCACCTCCCTTTTTGCCCTCTGTTCTATCATTACCTATGGCCAATCCTTTAACCATTGGTTGACATACTGTATATACCTACGATAATTTGAAGTGAATTTTTTGGTCAAAAAAATCAGAGAGTATTTGCAAATGAATCCCAGGGAAAGCGTGTAGTTGTACAATCCACACACCATGGCAGTGCATCCAACCAAGCACTTTCCCCGGGTTTTTTTTTTTTTCCCCCGGATCCATTTTATTTTTCAGCTGGGCCTGTCCCTCTGGCTGATTGGCTGGTCGTGGTGTCACGTGACCAATGGCAGCAGGTGAACAGGCTGAGGTTAAGGGGATGGGGGGGACCTCTGGGCTGTAGGGGAGGCACACAGGGTGAGATTAGCTCCGATAGCAGAGCCGCTCTGGTGTTTTCCGTCACACTGCTGTCAACCGGAGATGGATCTCCCGCAGATTTTTCCCAAGACGTGCTTTAGGGTGTTCCGGTGACATTCCTCCTACACCCTCATCTTAACCTACTGGCCTGAAAAAAGGACTGGTACAAGCCTACACTCGATTCAGGATGTGTTTTCAGATTGCTTAATGATCACATTTTTTTAGGTGACACAGAACCCTTTTCATCCATTAATGGTTAATATACAGATTAAACGGTTGAATGGTTCACTTTTAAAAAAAAAAATAATAAAATACCTTTTTTACAGTGACTGCCCTGCGCTATGTAGTGGGTGAGCAGCATATTTGCTTGCTTACAAGTCACAATCATCATTGCGTTGTGTGCTCAGCTATGACTGAATGTTATCATATAAACATCAGTGTCCTGCCTTGACCTGGCTTGACCTTGTGTGAAGTTTCATTCAGCAAGGAAGGAGGGTATTTGGGAAAACACGTTTCTTTCTACATTTCACACAGAAAGAAAATGTACCTGAATAAAGCATTGAAATGGGAAATTTGTTTGTTGTAATCACAACAAATGTACTGTGCTTTGGTGAAATAATCATATTGCATCACCTGTTTGACATTCTCAGTATCTCGCATGTATCTGAATGAGCTGCTGGATATCCACTGGGGCTTTTCCTGTAGGAGGAAGGCAGGGGAGACGCACTGTAAGGTAAGTGGAACTGTTCTGCTTTTCACAGCATCTCTAAAGATATTCTGAGTGTGATGACACACTTGCTCTCATCCCAGTTTCTTTCAGTTGCTCTTCAGAATTTTTTTTTTTCATTTCCTCCAAATGCGATCAGTTTTTTCTGTCTTTTTCTTACCGTAACTCATGGTTTGCAAGAGAGAACAGAACACTATGCCCATGAAGAATGCCAAAGGCAACATGATTTCAGATTCGAGTCCGCCTAAAATACGTTAACCATAGAGCTTGGTTTTGGAGCATGTTTGTGATGCTGAATTCTGAACACCAGGGTCTGAAACAAAGTCAAAACTCTTTGCTGAGAGGACAATATGACAAATAATCTTTGTCTCCGTGTTGTATTTGCTGCTGGGCCTTTGATTCTTGCACAGATTTGTGTCTGTTGCAAACCCAATGCATGGTAAACACAGCAGACCTGTACAGTGTTTACCGTAGATGACAGAGCTGAGGGGTTCAATAGACTACCAGCTACTAGTAAGTTCACCAGTATGACTGCTGCCAGAGCTTTTCATTTGCAGTGCATGCTGGTTGTTCAGCCCCCAAAGGCAATTCAGAGAGCAAAATGGGATTCATTTTCATTCACTGTCATTTCTGTTCTTTCAGATGGTAAGGGTGAATACTGCAGTGAAATCCCCACACTCACCCCCCACCCCCCACATCCACCACCAATTTCTGAAACCCTCAGATCCTGTTACATAAACTCACCACAAATAAAACGCGGGCTCCTTTGTTGTTTTGCGGTTCACATGAAGTCCATTCGGGCGCGAGGTGTGAAGCTTGTTTTTTTTTTGGATGAAAGTGGAACTTTTAAGCCGCTTTGAGTCCCGCAATCTTTCTTTTGTACCCCCCTCAAGGTGAGCGCAGGAATGACAGCCTATCACTCGCACATACTCACAGCGGACAACCATTCTATTAGGTGCTTTTTCGCTTGCGTGTGTGTGTGTGTGTGTGTGTGGGGGGGGGGGGGGTTGGTAAACACTATCCAAATTTCCATTTCCATCTGTTGCTGCAGGTGGGAGCCACACAAAGAGGTATTTAAGTCTAATTATATAACAGAGTCAGATAGCAGATGCAGCAGAACTGAAACTCCAGGGCCTGACCTTTCTCAGAGGGGTAGAAACACAAGGCAATGTATTTCCTGTAGGCCTATCTCTGTTTCCTAGGTTTCTAGTTATGGCGTTGGTTTCATCTGAGGTGGAACACAGTAAGATCTCTGTCACTACAATCCAATTTGTCATATTCAGCCCACGCTGTGCAAACAACCTCACAGCAACGCACTAATGCCAGTCATAAAATGTTAGGGGACTTCTGTAAAGACAGCAATGTGCAAAAGAGGATATCTGTATGTAGTGGTATGACTGACACCTCTATAGGCCCTTGCAACAACGAAAATAGGTGAAAATTAATTACCGAGCCATCGGGTTTCATTCGAGTCCGCAAATGCGGTGAGTGTTTACAATAATAAAATGTGTTTTTGGCCGGTCTGTACAGGACTGTAGCCTGTTCACGTGAGCGAAAATGTATCTACGACAGGTCAAATTTCACTTTCCTCCGTATGACAACTGTGACACAGCTTTCAAGTATATTTGTGAATGACATAGACCGTAAAAATAATTACAATGTCTTCGACACACCTAGTAACAACTGTAAGCAACTAGCGACCAATTTTTCAGGGAGTGGTTCTGGTCGCGCTGTACTGTGTGTACGACTGAACTATCTGCTTATTCTCAGGTATCATCTTAGGGCAGGCGCTGCGCAGATGCAATAATCTTTATATTGTATGGGTGCGATAATATCTGTTCTTTCCATTATCAGCTCATCTTGACGGCATAAAAAGGTAGTAATCTGTGCAGTGCCTTCTCTCGAGTGATGTGCACGGACAAGCAACGACTGAAGAGGCAGCGGACTGAAAATATCCGTGTTTTGTTGTTTGTTTCGTTTGTTTTATAAAAAGTGTGGCAACACCGGTTCTCAAAATTTTGTTTAGCTGTTGAGTGCATCATATTTACAGGGTGTGTGCTTATCAAATAAAGAAAGCTAATAAAATACACGTAGCCTCCTCCTGCTTGCTAAGAAACAGAAGGGAGTACAGAAAACATGCTGGTACTACAAACAGCACGGGAGGCAGCGTGGAATAATAAAAAAAGATTGTCTACATATTGTTTAGCAAATTATGTCAGAGAGCAGCAGGGACCACCGCTTTCGCGCTACACGTCCAATAGTGGGCAGCGCGGTTGCAAAATCAGTTTGTGAGTGGCGCTGAAACCGAGGCTGCAACGTCATGCAAAAACTCACAACCTCACCCAGAGAGGCGAGAGCTAGCGAGCGGAGGGAGAAAGGCAAACAGATTGGAGCGACGGAAAGGGAAAACCGTAAGTACCGTAGCTGGATAGATGCGATTTTACTGCAACTTTGTTGCGTGATGTGTGCCGGGGAGGCTCTGAGTCGGTCCCTGGCCGCAGTTTATTATCGATACGGGACGCGTGCTCTGACTGCACAATCTAACTGTTTTGCGAATGAACATGGGGACCGGGTTTAAAACGCGTAACACACGGTTTGCGGAAGAGCAGGTCAAATGTCTAGAATATGGCGGAGCGTGAGTGGAAATAACCCAACTCCTGATGTTTTACTTGACAATATTACCTTTCTCGGCCGCTTCCGTGAACAACGCGGAACTTCCAAGCATTGCATATTTAAGTATTAACCTCCATCAGGACGGTGGGAGGGTTTGAGCAATGGCGTTTTGTAAAATTCTGCCAGTGACAGTGTAGAAGTTATAGCGGAAATGGAAAAGTTATAACATTTTTGTAGTTAAAAACGCAAATTCTTTAGTGGAACCAGCATCCAGTAATACCGATCGTTGTATGAGAGGCCTGTATATTTTCTCCCTGTTAATTCCTGGTTTGCGTCTTACTTGAGGACTGGAACGACGTTCATTTTATGAACGTTTTATTTACTGCAAGCAAAGCAGCCCCCTGATGTTCATGTATCTGATAACGTGCCCCGCCTAGTTCAGTACAATGTGGAAGGAGATAACTGGTTTCCTCGTAAAGGAGTTGGAGAGTCAACACATGCGAAAAGCGCAACAGAACTACAACCTCCAGATTATCGACGAAATTATGCGGCAGTCATCTTTCACATTACATTAGAGGTCTTGCATGTAAAATAAGATTATCCAGACAAGTCATCCGACCATCAGTATTTCGCACTTAACTCGTCTGATGAATGTGAAAGCGTTTAATTAAGTTTGCGATGGTTGGGAAATAATATTTTTTTTTACCAGCGTGGTTGTACACATTCGCTCGTGCGTCGTGTTATGTGCGCATGGAACGTAAATCGATGTTTTTTTAGGATACAGGTGTCAGTTTTGTGGTAGCCACCGGGCGGGTGTGAAAATCCGTTTGGGTTAGTAAAACCTAGTGTAATCCGGGAATGGATTACTCAAGAGCCTTGCACAATTGACACTCTCCGGTCTTCTTTTTCTTTTTGGTCGACGAGTAACGTTTTCCCACTGAAGTTTAATTTGATTTCCACCTGGTGCAGTAAAACTTGTACAGTACAGTTTGTCCACTGGACTCGTAGTCTTTGCATTGATAATTAAGGATGTTGCTATTCGTAAGTAAAGATCTAGTCGGTCGGAACAAGTAAAATCTAATCTGTGTGGATGAATAATGGTTTCATCGTTTTAAAGTTATTTCATTGCTTGGAAGAGCTCAGTGTGAAATAAAAAGTGGCGCGGGTGCTTTGCAAAACTGTTTTTTAAACCTTTCGTTTTCTGCACAATTTGATGTGGTCCAGGAGGGTTTGATCATTTTTACAACGATTTTCCTTTGGTTGAAAAGGAAAATATTGCGCCGCATTCTTTTTCTCAGAGCTGCTTTAGAGTTTGGGCGATGCAGGGAGGATGTGCTAGCCGCTAGTACAGCTTTTAGCGAGGAAGTGACTCTCTGCCAATCTGTTCGATCCCCATGGACCGTTGGTATCCTGCCCTGTTCCGATGGCAAAAAGAGATGATTCTCGATCGTTTTCAAAGAGCTTAGAGATGGCCTCTTGTGTGATGCCTGCTGCACGAATCCAGCCCAATCCTGCAGGTTGGAGACAAAGAGCCCAGAACACGAGCTGCCATTGGCTCCAGCCTGAACCCAGAGGAGTTTATGAGCACTGTTTTTGATTAATGAGCGCTGACTGTGTGCTGTATGAAAAATTAGCAGTAATTTCCTTCATTATTCTAACAATTAAACATGCAAATGCAGCTCAAAATGAATTAGTTTTTTCACGGAAGAAGTCCATGAGTGTTTGAAAATGAAGTTCAGGGCACCAGGCATGTACCGAGTGATTGGCGCTTGTGAGGTAATTCTACAAAGGCTTGGTAGTTGTGCCAGGCACTTTGCTCGGGTTTCTCTTTCTCTCTGAACCACCGTAGGTGCCCGTGAAACACAGGCCTATTGTCCTTCGGGGCGAGCCCGAGACAATGGGCTGTTGAGCAGAGGTGTGAGGCCCTCTCTGTGTCCCTGCCTGGAGACCGGGGTGAGTCCCATCACGCTCTCTCTCCCCCTGCCCTCTCTGTCTCCGCCGGGTCACGTGACGGGGTGGCGGCGGTGACCTCGCCGGTCTGAGGTGTGACCTCATAACGTCCCCCGACGGGGGCGGGAGGAAGGAACTCCTCGCCATGGCCCGTCCTCCGGGGGTTCGGAGGAATGCCGGGTTCAGGGGCGCGCTGGAAAAACAAACGGGGGCGTTTCGGCGGCCTTCCCTTGAAAGGGAGGATTTAAAGATGACACACTTAACGCCTGAACATCGAGTTGCTCTGTGTGATAAAGGGAGCAAAGTGGCACAGTTGATTCTTTTTTTTTGAATTTTGTGTTTTTCCTCCCCCAGACAGTTTGTCTGTCTAAGTTCTTTCAAGCCTATTTTCGAATACCAGGTTTGTCGTGTGGTGTGAAGGTAGAATCTCACAGAGCTTTGGTTCCAGGGTCTGCGCTCTGGGATGTGTCATATCAGTAGACCTGCATGTCATGTGATGTTGAAGGTGTATTATTAGAGTAAGGCCCAAAGCACTCAGCTTGTCATAGAGGATCCCTGTGGGATTTTAGGAGTCTAATGGCCAGGTGCAGAAAACTACACTTGTGGGAGCAGCAAATGCACCCTTCTCCCCCCACCTCACCCCAGTCAGAGATAAATGGCACCTCCAGCGCAGACGTCTGGACCAATCCCAGAGGAGCCCTTATTATGAGCCCGCATGTGCGACACACGCGGCCGTGCCGAGACCTCAGGACCGGGCGTGCGTCGATGCGTGTGGGCAGCTTGGAGACAAGCAGTAATCTGTGACAGGAAAGGGCTGCAGGGGGAGAGTGGTGCTCGGAAACCGAAAGATTAAGACAGAGAGAGAGGAAGGTGACCATGAAAACGGCTGCCGCTTCTTCACACTCGCCCTGGTCCAGTTCCTCCCCCAGGGGGCTGGAGGGAGTCGTAAAACGCCTCCACCACCAACCCCCCCCAAAGAGCAGGGCCGCCACCCTAACGTGCAAGGGGCGTTGCCCTAAAGCGCAGGGCCACTCTCAGGGCACCGAGGGTACGTGTGATGCTCTAATTGGCTGGCTGTCAGTGCTCTCTCCGGGCCCACGCTCCTGCGATCCCACACCAGTTCCCCACACCAGTGCTGCCTGTCATTATTTCTGCTCATGCGTGTAGCCCAGGCCTGATGAGCGCAGGTAGCTATCACTACAGCCACAGTAGAGAGGGAGTTTTTTGGTGTTTGGTGTGACGTGGCGGAAAGTCAGGGGAGGGTGACCGCTCTGCACTTCCTCATTATAAAAAAGAAGAAACTTGATGGCATGTGAACAGCAACACTCAGCATCTCATGATGAGTGTCTAGGAGCAAAGGGCGGTGCTGCACTCTCTGACCTGGAGCCACCAGCCACTATCATACACGGCGCTCCTGCCTTTTTCTCATCCCATCGGGCTTCTCTTGAAATTAAAATTTAAACTGGATTTAACATTCAACAAATTTAAACATGGAGAAAAAAGGACGGAATGTCTTAACATGTTGCCTGTTGATAATATATATGGGGGGGGGGGATCCCTTCAGTTAAGAAAGTCTTTGTTAGGGTGTTCTCACCAGTTGCAAGACAGTGTTGTGAACTGCAGAACAGGGGGGCAGAAACGTACCTCTCTTGATATTGTGAACTGGGAGTGACTTTGGGGTCAGAGGGAACACTACCTAGTCATCTATCACGTTGGTGCTCGTGTTTGTTTTTAATGCCAACCAGTTTCTGCTATGCATACAAATTTAGTCTGGCTGCTTGCTGCGGATGTCTCCATGCAGTGGGGTCTCGTGGCTGGGTAGTATGGCGTGTAGGTTTGAGACTTACACCTTTAAGCAGAGGGATGCCAGTCACATTATGTGCTTCTGCTTGCATCATTTCAGGGGTCAGGCAGCTAAATAAATGAGTAAATATGCAAAAATTAAGCCACGCAGGTCACCCACGATATGGGTGTTTATGCCTTTTCCAAATCATCTCCAAAAAGCTTTTCTCAAACCCTTTTTTCTCCCAGCTACCCAGTATTTTTGAGATCCTCAGCTTTAATCGGGTCAGTTTCATCCTTCCAAAATGCATTTCTCAGTGCCAGATGTACTATTTCTTAGAATAAGTACCTGAAGAGTTAGTCAATGGGGTGAGATTTTGTACTGAGACAGAACCCTTCATGCCTTCAGCATTGCAGTTAGAGGGGGAACAGCCAGAAGAGGCATTTATTTCCTTTCAAGTGTTGATTCATTACTGTTGTTAGCTGCGCTGGCTTTTGAACGCATGCAGCTACTTAGATTACCATATATCAATTCCACTTCTCAAACCCTGGACATCTGTGATCAATTTTTCACGATCCAGCTACAACGTTTGCATGAGAAGAGAAACTTAATTAGATTTTATTTTGTCCATTGTACCTCGGTATTAGGTTATTCTGTTGCTGTCCCCTGTGACGTTTGAATGGAGATTCAGAGCAGATTGGTGGGTTCCACGATTTTGATATGAAAGGGAAATTGGAGCGTTTCTGAATCTGTGTCTGGCCATCAGGGTCACGCTGCCTTTTTGCATGTCCTTTCATGTGCCTGTTGCCTTTAGCTGCGGTGTTAGAACACATCAGAGCCTGGTGAAGCAAATGGAGTATTTGCATTTTAAAGAGCTTGTCTCTCCAATCATACACTGATACTTGAATTACATGGTTTGTTTTTTTTTTTTAACATCGGGGTTGGCACCCAGAACTGGGAGTCAAGACGTGAATCCTTGGGACTCAATAGGATGATACTGCAGTTTTTATGACTATATCCCGTAGTGCATACGGATATCTGCTGTAAAAATAAAAAGCTGTTGATAAACTCATGGGGCTGAAGTTTCAGTTACTGTTTCTCTGAAATAGCTTGTAAGCGCATCTCCTGGAGGGGGTGTTATTTGATGAAGTCAAACACTTACGGACTTTTAAAAAAACTTGAGCATTTTAAAGAGAGGTCGAGTAACTGTGAATTCGTTTGAGGTGTCCTGGGTTTCCTTGTAGTCTTTTTTGCTTGTTAATAGTTTTTAATCCTTCTTGAAAAATAAGGATTGTCGCCCCCTTTTTCTCTTCCTTCTCCACATCAACAAGAACTTCCATGTGAATCTTCCAGAATTCAATGCTCAGATTTTACTCGAGCAAGCCCATAGATGAGTCAGTGAGTGTGGAGAGGTTTATCATGGTAATACTTTGCCCTTTAGCCATTATTGTCACTCGGGGTTCCCTTGCAGTTCTTTCAACATGTTCTTAATCTGTACAAAATATTCTCTCTTTTTTCTGAATCATCTGAAGTTGATATTGGATGTAATGATGTTCAACGCACTGTGATGCTATCAGTCATCCAGGACAGGAGCTTGAGTAATAACCAGCAGCAGGTACACAGTGTTCAGTGAGGGGTGTTATAAGGTGATGCTTCCTGAGTTCACCCAGAGAACACATCCATTTATACTCGCCAGCGAATTTTAACATCTGTCGGAGCTGACGATTAGCACCCATGTTATCTCTGAGATTTTAACCTGAGGCCACTGATTGATAGAAGCCATAAGTATGCATACGTGAAAGAGGAGAAATATGCTGTATGTTTGTCTGCATTGATGTAGTAGCTTTTATTCCACGTATTTGAATAAATAAATGGCCAGACTGGTCATACCTCTTTCTGCACTGTAAAGCCTCTCACAACTGATGTTAAATGTGAATCCGTATTCTAAACAGTTGTCTGTATTTTGATGAGGGCTTCATTTGCAGTGGACTGACTCCTCTTTTTTTGCTAAATTTAAAAAAAAAAAAAAAAAAAAAAACAGCCTAATTTGGAAGTGGCGACAAAGGAGAGGGAGGAATCCGAAATGTCACGGTGGTGTTCCCGAGCGAACGGGGGAAATTGCTTTTTAAGTAGAGAAACAGTGGTGTTTGATTTGATTTCTTCATGTCCTTTATATTCCAGCGTGTTGCTGAGGAGGCACTGGGGTCTTGTGGTAGTGGCTTTTTTTTTTTAGTGCCACTTGTTGTTGCTTCTCATTGTTATTCCATCCTGTGGGATTCTGCTGGAAATGGGGTTCTGGAGAGGCCTGTGTACTTGTGGATGGAGCAGCAGTTTTTCTGTCCTGCTGTGGTGTGTGTGTGTGTAAATAATTCAGGGAAAAAAAATCCCATTTATTTAGTCATTACCATGAAAACACTGGTACCTGCCGGCCCTGGATACAGGGAGTTGCATGACAAAAGTGACAGGCTGACAATAATTGCTTCAGAATTACTGGCAGGCAGCGATAAGACTGCGTGTTTATGACCCGCCTGTAGGGCGGGCGGATACATTGTCTTGACCACAGGATCGTCAGAAAATTGTCTCTGGCACCAGAACGAGTTGCGCCAGTCCAGAGAACAAAAGTAGAGGCAACAGTTGGTTTACCAGATCAATCCATACTTTATTCATATTCTCTGTGGCAAAAAAAAACATCCTCTGTGTTTTTACAGTCCTTTAGGTGTTTATGATCAATTCTTAGTGCATCCCATATAGGGTAAAATTCATTGCTGGTCTTCAGTTGTCACCATTACAACCATGGTGCTACTCTGCATCCCACTTCTAACACCACTGTCAGTCTGTTCTTATCATGTTTCTGAAATCCAGCACTTAGGAGGAAATACTAATAGCAAAAGTCTCTGGAGCACCTGTTGCCAAGAAAATGTATCTGAGTGAAAGAGGACTACCTACTTGTCAGTTTAGGTGGTCTTGCAGTGTTGTCATCATCAAAATTGGAAATGAGCTGAAAACCTATCTAATCTTTTAGCTGCAGTTGTCATGCTCCGAGCCTCTGGGAACGAGGTCTTTTTTTTTTTTTGTCCATAGTCATATTTGATAAATCAATTCATTAAACCAGTCCTTTGTGCTTTCTAATTAAAAGACACAGTTTCACTCAAAAGAACACGGTTTATCTTGTCAATTGCTTCGACTTTTAATAACCGTTGGTTTTTCCCAAACACGCCCTCTTGCCCCCTCTCCTCTCCCCCCTGTGCCTGCTCAGAAGCTCCGAGTTCCCGATTTCGAGTGAAACGCGCACAGCGCACACACGGGAGGGAGCAACAGTGTGAACTCCGTTAGAAAACATCCGTTTGCCAGCGCGTGGTTTTATCACGTTTATGCTCTGCAGCAGAGGCCTGACGCTCAGAGGCAGGCTCCTGCCGCCGTTGAAATGCAGCATGGGCCACGCGATTGCTGTATGTCCTGCATTCGGGGGGTGGGGGGGGGGGGGGTCTCTTAGGGGGGGTTGGCAGACGCACTAATGAAGCTTGCCATAAAAAAAGGAGGCTTAAAGGATTGAAACGAGTACAGCGAGCTCCTTCTTCAGCAAGGGTATCGACCGGCCGGTGCCAGTGCTCAGTCTCTCCGGGCTGCTCGTTTTGGGAGAGGGGCGAAGCTGTTCCTTATGCAACAGAAACAGTGTGGTGCATGGAGGGTGAAGTGGGGTCAGGAGCTAGAGCTGGTGTCCAGTCTTCAGTGTCGGGGGGGGGGCTACTGTGTCTTCAGTGACAAGGCCCATCAAGATATTTTCGCCCGTAATACGCAGTAGAAATGAGGATCGTGATCAGGAATGCATCAGTGCTGTTGGAACGGCCAGGAGGGGTGCAAGAAGCACAGCTTTTTATCACTTTGTAATTGAAGTATTTAAATTTGGTTGTGTGCGATGTCAGTGGAATTGCGTGCTGTTTCATGAATTGCGCCGTAGCTTTTAAAATGCAATTTTGAGCACGATGGGCACGTCTTTATTTGGAAGATCTGAATGAGCTGTTTTCGGGAAATGGACACACCATCAGTACAGCTAGCACGCCCATTCAAAAGCTGTGGAAAGAATAGTGAGTCACAATCGTCCTTTACAAAACTGTTCTGTAATGTAAAACTGGTCAGTGTAGCGTTGTTGGTGCACTGTGGGTCTGCTCTCCACTAATCTTCAAGGGAACTGATACTATGTCACACCTTATTTAGGAATCAAGTCAGTGTCACCCGGGAATGAGAACAGTTGAAGTTCTCTATTAATAGTTAGTGTTTCCTAACTCACTGACTTTTCAGGGAACAATGCTAGAGGGTAGTACAGGGAGAGCATGTGTAGGGATCAGAAAGTGTGTGTGGTATAGAGCATTACTTGGCCTCCTTGTCGCTTTGCAAAAGCCAAACTGGGCTCTAATCAAACATGTGTTTTTGATTAAGGAGGCCTTTGAATCCACAGCCTTTGCCGAGCCCCTTTAAAATTGCTGTTCGTTAGACGAGCTTTTCTTTTTTTTTTCAGTGCGCTGCTGTTGTTGAAATGAACTGTGCCTTCGGTCTGAAGCTTTTTCTATGTTTTGGTATGTGGGAAGAAGTGTGTGTGGCCACAGATTGTCTCTTGTCTGTCTCTGCAGTTCAATTTCGCAGCCTGCTCTTTCTGTCTTGGGAAACTAACAGAGTTCTGGGGGTGGCGTCTAATGCCTGAAGGAAGGGGATTATTTCATATGTAACCCAGATGTTTGGGACATTGCTGGGAGGGCATCAGCCATACAGCGGGGATTTGATGAATTCTTCGCTACTGTCTTGGCAGAGGCTCCTGTCTCAAAAGTAACTTTTCAACAACATCAAAAATGCTTCCAAGACACAGTGTCCTGTATCTTGCTGGGCTGCCTGCTTTTTTTGAACGGGGTTCAGAGGCAGTTGAGCTGTGATGCATTAATCGGGCTCAGATGAGAGGTTTCTGTTGGGTAAAGAAAACGTAAAATCCGAAACTGACTTGAGAGGGTTTTTCAGGACAGTGATGTCATCATATACAATTCATACCCGGACGAGGGAATACACCCAGTATAAACAATGCTAAGGAAGTTGCAGAGCGGCGGGAATCTATTTCTGTCTCCGTGTGTCTGGCCCGTGGGAGTGTCGTTTCGGGTGTTTGTGTTTCACTGTGAGGAGGGACCTCAGCGGATAATGCCACTCCGGATGACTCTCTCTGTCTGAGCATCTGTGAGGGAGAGTGTCACTTCTCTCCTCGGGGCTCTGAGAGGTTGTGTGTGCGTGCTGGCGTGTGTTTGTGTATACGGGGGAGTGCACGCTCTCTTTTTCAAGTGTGTTGTGATGTGTTTTGCCAGATAGTTTTTTACATTATTGCATTGTACTGTTACAGTGTTATTTCCATTTACGTATTAGAGTTTTATCATGCGGCTTGTTACTTGGTTACATGTTACTTTTTTTGCCAGATGGGTAGCTGTATTGTACTGTTTTACATTCTGACATTCACTGCAACGCCTTACATTTCGTAACGGCATGTTGCACGCTTCCCTTTCCCCGTGTGTGGCCTGTGGATTGTTCTGCTTCACTCTTGGGAAAGCGTGTGACAGGCATCCCCCTTCCCTGACAGAGATGTGTGGGGAATCTGTCACCGCACCCCAGGGAAGGGCTTCACCTCCCTGTGGCACTAGCCGTCTCTGGAGCACAGCTTTGTGCTGTGGAGGGGTTCACCCTTCTCCCCCTCTTGTCCTTCCTCTTGTGTAAATGAGTCAGTGCTGAGCAGAGCTTTTGTGTGCAAGCCTTTTTGAAAGTATGTTTTGGACCTAATATCGGTTGCCAGGGATCTGTCTGTTGGTGGGATGATGTTAGCTCAATAGCATAATTAATTCCACGTGTAGGGAAAAACATTCTTTTCTTGGGCTGATTTATCCAAATAGAAAGCAATTACCGTTTAATTACCCACCTTCCTCAAACAGTAAAACTAATTTATTCAGTACTTTTTGAATGTAATTTGTTTGATCATCTCTTTTATTACTGGCTATTTTAACGTATTTGCTGAAGTGCACAGAAGTCAGCATGCGGTGTCTTGATTAAATTCCCCTCCGGGGGAAAGAATGATAATCTAATGATGCTTTTTGTGTTTGTACAGTAATTTCCATTTGTTTTGCTTTTGTTTTATGTGCAGTGCCGGGGCTGTAGTGTGTCCAGCCTGGCTTGAATTTGAATGCTTAGCTCACTGGAGCCTGTGGTAAGGACCTAACATTCGTCATGCCAAATTACTGTCCTTTGCATTGACTTGCATTCCATCATAGTCATAGCCCATATTGGCTCCATTTGTGTGGCAACGCTGGCCGGTTTCTACCCTAGTTGTGTCACCGTGCACCATTGTGCAGACCTGCCCTGAGGGAAGTAAGACATGATAAGGATCCAGTGTGGAACCTCAATGCCAAAATCGCAACAACAAGAGCAAATTGTCACAGCTGAACTTTCTATTTACCGGTATTTGCATTTATATGTATTTCGGACTATCTTCTCTGCTGCCTTGTTCCTAAATGCCCTTGTTATTTTCCTTTGGCAGTAGTCCAGATGTCTCTGTTACGATGCCACAAAGCAATCCTCATCAGCTCCTCCAAAAAGGCGTCTACTGCGTTGCAGTGTGAAGGGGCGCTTCCTTTGACAGCCAAAGAACTAACAAAGTGTAGCGTTTTCATCCATACACTTGCCCTTGTTGCCCCTAAAAGTAGATATTGCATGTTACATGCTACGTATTTGTGAAATCGAGTGTATTGTATCATGAAAATGACTGCTGCTGTTGGAGTATGCAGGTACATTGTTCTGATATTGTATTAAAAGCCTTTATACGACATTTTAATCTTGCGACTTTATTTCTATAGTGCACCCAAGTTGCTAGATTACTATGTACACATCGTTATGTTTTAATGCAGTACAAATGGAATGGGCCGGTGCTGCAGTGTCTTTCACGCTTTCTTATCTGAGCCTCGTACATATTTCCATTTAGATTAAGATTGGCTGCATTTGGAAAGGCTTTCCGCTTTCCCTTCTTTGTCTGATTGTTGAGTAGTACCTGTCGCTGATTTAAATAGTCTACATTAGATGTGCGCACACCTTGAACTGAGAAGCCCATCTTGGGTTGATTTGATTATGCCAACCTTAAATCAGAGTTTAAAACACAGCTAACTAACTAACACAAACAGGCTATCTCAAGCTTTTTTGGAATCTCTGTTTGCCGTTGTGAGCTGCCGTATGGTCTCTCACATACGTCGCTGTTAGAGTCATGTTAAAAGCCTTACCCTCCACCACCTGCACGGGCCTCTCGGAAGAGCAGGAATCAGTGCGTGATACTGGGTGGATCTGAGGAGGCCTTTGTCGGTAGTGAGATCTGAGTGTCACACAGCGACAGCAGCAGAAAACCCTTCAAACCTATATCCCCTGAATCTCTGCCTCCTTTTCATGGCGGGATCTCAGGATTGGCTAATCTCTCTGTTTCTCCACCTGTGCAGCCTACAAAGCTTAGAAGAAGCGTAGCGGGAGCTGGAGGGTACGCTCGAGACTGTCTCCCAAGTAGGTTATTCTATCTATAGCTTGAGGTTAAGATACCTGCTGGGAAAGTCTTTGAAAGTCTTTGTGGATCTTACGGTGAATCAAAAAAAGAATCCACAGGCCGTGCCTCGATGTGCTTGCGAATAGCTGGATTGGCAGTATCTGAGTGGTAGATGTTGTTGGGCTGCAGGAAGGCGGTCATGGAAACTTGCTGTGGGGAAAGCAAACTTTAAGGAAGCGATGTTTCCACAGAACCCGTGGCGCCGTACCGCAGTCAGACCAGTGATAGCAGAGGTCAGGAGTGAGCTGGGAGTATTTGTATGACCTTGAAGAATGTATCCGTTTGCGCCGGGTCCTTGTGTCGGAGGAATGTTTCCCACCCCCAAAGCGTCTGGGTATTTCTTTATTATTTTTCTGTGTTAGGCCTAATTATGTCTTTTTCAGTATTGTCTTCTATAAGGGCCCCCTCTGGAGCAGAAATGGACCGTTAGGTCTCTCTGAAGGAAACGGAGAAAAAGGAAACAGCAGTGTATCATTTGGGGAAAAAAGGCAACTGTCTGATTGTGCTTTTGCTTCGTATGTCATGGTTATAAAGAGATGTAGGGAGATGCCAATTGCAGAATCATGTTTCACTGTATCAGTCTTTCTGCTGTCATGATTCCAGCACAGTGGTCTGTCTCAGTATTGAGGTTAGTTGGTACTGTGGATCCTCAAATTTCATTTAAAGCTCACATTCCTTCCATGATGACACTGTTAATTTCAAAGATAATTTGTTCATCCTCTTACGTACTAGAGGTTACGTTGGTAATGTAGTTCTGAATATCTCTAAAGAAAAATGTAGGCTCTGCCCAAAAAAAAAAAAACGAGTTCTGCCCAAATTGGCAGATGTCCTACTTGATGCAGTTATGATAGCCCGCTTTGAGTGGAGTTTCTGTGCTGCTGACCCAACGCCCCTCCCTCCATAGGGCCCGACCCCCACAGACAGAGGGGGAGAGAGAGAGAGGAGGCTGCAGGCTAACTCAGATGTTCAATACAGCACGCTAACTAATGAGTGAAACACTCATCACCCTCGGGCGTCTAATTTGGAATTTAAAACAGCGTAATTTAAAGGCTGACATTAAAAACCCATTAATGCCCCCCCCCCCCCCCCTTCTTTCCATTTATTTCTCCTGGCTTGGGTGGGTGTGCGGGGATCGCACAACACGGTGTCTGCTACACCACCAGACCTTGTTCTGTTCCCTTTTATTCACTCTTTTTTTTCTTTCGTTCTTTAGTTAGTCATTCGCTGAGCAGGTGATCCTATCCAGGTAGATTTCCATGGCTCACATTTTCCAGCCTTCCAGGCTGAGCACTGTGACTGCGACCCGTCTGGATTTAAACCCGCAGCCTCCATTTCCCTAGATTAGCCCTATTCCCGTAGTATGGCTTTGGTTGCATAACTGGTTAGAAGACGTTAGCAGAATTGCACGGGTTGCATCGCAGCTCCCTGGTGTTTCTTAATAGAGGTTTTGGAACCGGGGCAGAGGTGTAGGTGTGTGTGTGTGTGTGTGTGTGTGTGTGTGTGTGTGGGGGGGGTGGTTTGGTCATGTACGGTCAGGCCGCCTCTGCCGGCAACACCTGCAGGGGTCGTGCACACACACGCTCAGCTATGACTGGCATCTCACTCCCCTGGCTGCTGTTATTTTCCCCGGTGACAGCAGGATAATGCCGGCAGCTCGTGCTGCTCGGTTGAGAAGAGAAGCAGGGCGGGCGGTCACATGGGCCTGAGCTGTCATTACCCTTCCATGTGGCGCTTGCTTCATTCTCTCCCCCTCGTGACACCCCCCACCCCCACCTCCCTGAGTTCACTGTGTTACAGCAGACTAACTGGCTCCTCGCCAGAGAGACGCAGTGAGGTAAGGCTTCTACACAGACTGGAATGGGAAAAGCAAATATTTACCTAGCTAGTGTGTGGTTTGTTTGTCTCTGTCACACCTATGGACACTGGCTCTCTCCACCGAGTGAGACGGGGCTGTCAGTGCGAAGCTGTACTGCTCTGTTCTCCTTTTCTTGGGGGGAGTTTCATTACTTCAGCTGAAGCCCCCCGTCATCCGCCAGCTGTAAGGATATTAAGCAGCTCGAAGTGCAGAGAAGTTTTGTTCCTGGGAAATGGGGCTCCCACAGTCCTCGCAAGCTGTCTGCTGCATCTGCGTCCTCTGAAGTGAGGCTGAACCGGGGGACGGACCAAGGGGCTCGCCTGAGCTCGTTACAGCGGCTGGAGGTAATGGCGTACGTGGCATCCGATTGGCCAAGCTGTTTCCGCAAAAGGTGCAGAACAAGT